>NC_051155.1:149737450-149982658 GCF_013339745.2 Dermacentor silvarum | reverse complement strand
AAGATGGCAACATTTCGAGTTTGTCAAGGCCTGCGGTGGAACGGGAACAAGATTCAGTTGGTCTTCGACGAATTTCGTGAGTTGTCGGAGGATCGTCCAGCAGAGGCAGGTCAAGACGCACAGCACTGAGAAAACCATCGATGAGCGCTGAATGGGCAGAGAGGAAGTCTAGGCCTATAGTATGAGGTCATGAGGGCATTGGTCAAGCACAGTGAAAAGGACGACAGTATGGCGGCCGGAAATGCTCACACCTGCAGTACACAGTCCGACCACGGCCACCGTGCTGCCGTCGGGGATTCGTAGGACCCGAGTAATGGTAGGCGTAACAATTTTCCTTAAATGGCGGCGAAGGCGGCTGGTCATAATCGATATAGGCGCTCCGGTATCTATGATTGCTGTGACGGGTGTACCATCAACGTGGACGTCAACAAGGTTATGTCTCGTAAACAGCGTCGGAGGAGGATTTTGCGGTGAATCCGACATTGCAGCATTGCAATGTCGGATTCATTGCATTTCTCCGAGGTGCCGCATTACCTAGTTTTCTGGCTGGGATGGTCCTGGGTAGGTCGGCGAGGGCGAGCGCTGAAGCAGGGGCGGACGTGGCTGGCGACGTTGAGGCTAGGGCGAGCGAGCATAGCGGCGAGTAGGGGTAGTGGCGTCGGAAGCGTCGTATAGAAGGGACGGGGTGAAGAACTGCAGGGCGAACTTGAATTCCAGAAAGTGTTCCATGGTGGGGACGGCCAACGGCTACGGCAGTGACGGGAAACTGGACTGATTCGGCAGCAGCAGAAACAGATCGGCCTGTCATCAGGTGTACGCCAGTCCGGTGGATTATTTATTTTATTTTATTTATTTATTTATTACCCACAGCGCCTTAACAGGCATTACAGTGGGGGAGGGTATACACAAAAACAAACAAATACATACAGTGTCAGTCACACAACTAATAAAAATAACCACTAATCACAATCAGTCACAAAAATACAGGCACTGTAGTGATAACGGGCACTGTAGGGATAACTGGCACTGTGTGGACTGCAATGGGACCTAGGCATAGGAGCAGGGCCGGTGCCAGGACGACTCAAGGAGCAGGCCCTGGGGAGACTCATATTAGCGATTTCCTGGCGAACCACGGACTGGATCAGCGATATCGTCTCAGCAGTGTTGGTCCAAGACGTGTGTTGAGGCGAGGCAGGAAACGCTGCTTCTCGTTCGCGGCGCACAATGCAGGTCACGTTTTCACTTGGTGGTGGCAAGCTAGCTTGGTCGGTCGGGTCGGTACTAGAAGAGGTCGTTGCAGTATTTGGAAGCCGTATAAACTGTTTATTTATACGGCGGCTCTTCACCTGCCCGAAACAGTGGCATTCCTTCACGATGGCGTCGACAGTCGATAGGTTTCTAAAGACCAGAAGGTTGAATGAGTTATCCGCGATACCTTTGATAATGTGCCCAACCTTGTCCGCCGCTGGCATGGACGTGTTGACTTGATGACAGAGGGTGAGGACGTCCTCAATGTAGGAGACATACGACTCGGTAGCAGTTTGGGCACGCGTGGTGAGTTATTGCTTGGCGGCTAGCTGTCGACCGGTCGGATTGCCAAAAATGTCGGACAGCTTCTCTTTAAACAACTTCCAGCTGGTTAGCTCTTCCTCGTGTGTGTTATACCACATTCGCGGTGTTCCGTCGAGGTAGAACACGACATTGGCCAGCAGTATGGTCGGATCCCACCTGCCCCCCTTGCTGACGCGTGCCCATACATCTTCAACCATTCTTCTACGTCAACATCATTGAGGCCGTTGAACTCGCCGGGGTCTTGTGGATGAGGTAGAGCAACGTACCGGGTATGCGTAGTCGGCGATGTAGCTACAGACGCGGTGCCTGCCGCTGGATGCATGTTCCCATGGGTGAGACGTCCGCTGCGGAGCTGAGTGGCGAAGACCCCTACCAAGCATCTCCACGAAAATGTGACGGGTATAAAACTATTTACACGATGTATTTACACGAGATACATAAACAGTAGCTGAGAATCCAGAGAGGTTGTTGCCACTTCGTCGTCTTCTCCGTCGTCGACATGGTCTTTTTTACTCACCGTAGCAATGTCAATTTGGCCCTGTCTGTCTAGAATTGCTGCGAGTTCGTGGATAGTTTCGAGTAGCTGTGTTGTTGTAGACAGCCCCTTCCGAAACTCATGCTGCGTGGAATCAATTATATTGTTGTCAGTGAGGAAGACCGAAATAAGTTCAAATATTCGCATATTAACATATCTTGCCCATATACGATGCAGCCCGATGCCAATACCTCAAGCTCAGAAATCGACCTCTAAAGACCTTAGTGATCAACTGTGATGTCGATGTGCACCTCCGGATGAAGCGGTATCATCGGTGTATTATCTCCTCTCTTTCCCCTTTTTTATCCCTTAACCCCTCTCCCCCTGCGTAGGGTAGCAAAACCTGTCTACATTTCTCTTATTCCTTCACGCTCGCTCTAGCCTTTTAATGGCGCTAAACTGTGAGCTTAACGCCAGTGAAAAAAGTACGAAAAAAATTGTAGGTTTCATTTTAGCACGGCTGCCTGCATGCTAATACGAAATATATATATATATATATATATATATACATTGCGGCATCGCAAGAATACAAGACATAGGGAGTGATGAAAAGCGGAGAGTAGAAGAGTAAGGTATGCGACCGGGCTCATAGAAGAGTGTGGTTCGTGCTTGCCTGTACCTACAGGTACCTACAGGTGGTCCAAGTAATTTTCGAGCCTTCCACCGTAACGTTTCTTAAAACGCCTGTGTTACTTTGGCACTCTATAATAGAAAACTAACAACTAGCAAACAGACAAATAAAAAAAACACACAACCGAACAAACAAACAAACAAACGTGCAGACCAACGCACATGTTGAAACCTATGTGAAAGGAATCTGAAATGAAGCGAAAACGTAAATGCTTTACAACCAACGGCAATGCATACAATTTTGTTTGCTTTCATGCTACGCAATGTGTAGTGTCATGCCATGTTTGTGTTTACCACCACAAAGGTCACAGCTTAATTGACATGCAATTTAATGTTTATTCAGTGCAGCGCTCACAAGCAAAAACACAAACTCCAACTCGGGCGTATGCACAGTGTGACACGTATAACGAAGTGATGCCACAAGGTCGAAGGCGATACATGGTGTTTGCTGAAGAAAGAATAACGATTGGAGGTGTATGCACAAAAACGCACCACACGGATCAAGCAACATTTAGAGATCCTGAATTTACCCCTTGTGTCACAGTGGGGCATACCCATTCTCTAGTATTGGTGAAAACCGGGAAAACATCCGAATGCCAAAATAATAATAAAAAAGAAGCAATAGACGAATCCGTCAAATATAGATATTTGTATTAACATATCTGTGTGCTTTAGATACATCTGCGAGCCGACATTATACGTTCAGGTGTAATGTAGGAATCATAGTGGGACATGCACATTCTGGAGGAGTGGCCAAAAACAGGCACACACCCAGTGACACATGATCAGTAGTTAAATCAAAGAAGCTAGTTGAAGATAATTTACCATCACATGAACATATCGGTGTGCTTTAGAGATGCCTCTGAGCCGGCATTATATGTTCAGGTGTTAAGTAGGAAGTTATTTTACCTTTATACGCAGAACAGGAGGTTCACATACTTGGAACACATATAACCTTTGCAATATATATATAATTATATATATATATATATATATATATATATATATATATCTACCGAGATAGCGACCGAGACAACAGCGCCCGGCCGCCAGACACGCCTAACAAGGAAATGAAACCATCGCTTTAATGGGCGACATTTGCATCTTTTTTTATTGTTGTAGGCATCTTGGTACTTACAAACGGCCTTAATTTTCATCAGACGTATTCAGGACACACTACGCGGCGTGGCTAGAGAAGAGAGAGATCAGTCGTTCACTTAAAAACGCACATGTATATTCACGTCATCGCGCGCATTCGGCTTGCGTAACGTATAGCAGGAAATTCGTGTGTCGACGAGGAAGGAAAAAAAAAAAAAAGAGCACACTACTTTCGTGCCCAGACTATGTTCCCCAGTAGACCCACTGCGCGGGTCACCAATTAAGACCATGGCTACCGTGTCATTCCGAGCACTCTCTCACGTTCTTTCCTTCGCACATTCCGGCCAGAGCAATTGGCCGGGACAAATTTCTTGCGAACCAAAGCTGGACGACGGGATGCGCATCATCAGCGCCACACCCGAGCAGAAAAACAGGTTTGCTAATCCGTGTTCTTTCAGTGCCTACCAAGGCCAGACGCGAAAGAAACAAGAAAAGAAAAAAAAAACGAAAAACGAACAAACAACAAACTCAGATACGGAAAGCAGGCGATCCTCCCCCAACGGCCCTTTCGCAAATGTGAAAGAAAAGTCAATGCAGCTACAGACGCATGAATTAATCAGTCGAGGGTCTGAACGCGAATGTAATTTTCTTTTCATTTCGAAATTACCCCCATCGAAGAAGCACGCGCGTTCGCATAACGAGAGCGAATCACGAAAAGAAAACTGCGTTATAAGCTAACCACCGTTGGTATGTGTCTCGGCGTCTCGCAATTCTACCATTACCACTTGCAACACTCGTGCAAACAATATAGTTTACGCACACATCCTCGCTCGGTTGAGCTTATCTATAGGTGCGAGGCGTGAGCGAATGCTCTACGGGCTTGTAATCGTGAAAAAGAATCTTGGTGGTGTAACGCGGGTTTACACTCGGTTTTCTCTAGTGCCGCCTTAGTTCCAGGAAATCGCGTGGGGTCTCCACGTCCGCGAGAGTTATCAAAAGCATATTGCGCTATAGCTTTTTTCAGGCAAAAAAAGAGAAAAAGATAAAGATAAGTACGCAATGTCTAACCGGTTACTCTCTTCTCTATTTAGCAAATGCAGAAACATTTTTTTTGCCCCAAGGACGCTGTGTCCCGTTTTTTCTCAAAGGCCTGTGTCACTCATAGGTATATGCATGCTGGAGAAAAAAAATGCTGGAGATGACTCAGCGCATCGTATCGTAAACAAACGCCAAATACTATATTCCCCCAGCCAGAACCATTGGAAACGTCCAGATACCGTAAGCGCCGGGGCTCAATGTTATGGGGGCATGGATACGTCCGCGGTCGAGATGTGCAAGGGACTGTTTACAGTAAAACTAATTTATATTCTAGGGTTTTACATGCCAAAACCCCACAGATGATTATAAGCACAGTAAAAACTGCGCTTAAAGACGGGACACAAGGGAAGAACCATACACACACTGCGCTAACAACTGTGCGCTTATTATCTAGCTGAGCGTTTTATACAGAGAACTAAGACAGTACCAGCAAGACCACCAAAATGCACAAGGGATGAAAGGAAATAACGAAAAACTTTGCTCCCAAGGTATTCTTGTTGCAATGCAGTAGCTAAAAAATTGATTTCTTTCTTGGACAGCTTTAGAGCCGGGATGCTGACGCACTCAACACTAAGCGGTTAATTTCAAAACCCTCGAAGATTTCTGTGGGGCACTTGTCGTGGTGTCTACTACTTTACATTGCAAAAGCATTGGCGTACATCTACACTGCCTATAATGCAAGGAAAGATTTCCACAGATTAGAAGTTTTTTACATTGTTTTATGCTCTCTTAGCCTATCGCTGATACATCTGCTTGACTGGCCGACATATTGTTTGCCACAAGTCGCCGGCTCCGAATACACTAACTCTTGCACACGCGCGTGTCGGAATTGGCCTTAGCGCATAAGCCAGTTAACTTGCACGACGCAGAAAAAAACCACGCTAAGGTCCGCAGCCTGACCGATCCTTTTAAGATTGTGTGATACCTTGTGCAGGTAAGGCAGCACAACCACTTTTCTTTGCCTGCCGTCTTGTGTTGTCACGTTTCAGCTGACGTCATTGCGCTTCCTTAGTAAACACTCTGCCGCAGAAATTAATGCATGTCCAGGAAAATCCAGCAGACAAAAGGCAATCGACTTGCCTGCAGAAGCTGTCCGGTGGTGTGTGTGCAGAAGATTTGTCGATTGCATTCCGAAAACAATGCGACACAATACCTTTTTTTTTACCAGTTTAGTGTGCACCGATCTAAATGAGAGCAGCGACTTGTTGCCTCTTGGACGGTATGACCAGCGGACTTGCCTTTGGCAAGAAAAGAAGTTTCAAGTCAAGAAATCTGATTGATTCATTTCCAGCGTTTCATGAGTTAAAATCAAGGGATTCAACACTCACGAAAGACAGCAAGGGTCCATCTGCCCATTCGAATCGTAGTCAACATGTTTAAAATCTAAGAGCACCAAATAATCTTCTACGGAACGAAAGGCCTTGACAATGTATGAACTACTCAGAGTGGCGAGCTGCATCCTGTCATATTAAGCTAAGTAAAGGTCACTTAAGAGTGGCGCTATGCAGGAGCCTATACGGATCTCATTTGTCTGAATGAAAATATTGTCGTCCCATGTAATGAAGGCTGATTCCAGGTAACATTTCAGCAGCTGAAGCAAGCCACCTGCTGCATTCTGAAATCGCACTGTTCTGTGTTTGTCAATGGCATTTTTAATGCAGAACATTAGTTAATTCAGCGTCTGTCCTGGAAATAGGAACGGGAAGGCTGTGTTCTTCTTGATGTGACGCTCAGGCAGCTGTGTCTGCGTGGTCATTTTCACTGATCGCACAATGACCAGGTGACTACTAGAAAAGTAATTTCGAACATATCCAGACGCGTACTAAAGCTAGATATCGAGATGCCTCAAACAGCGTTCTTTCTTGATCACATGCATTCACACAAGGTGTTAGTGCTTTTTATTAGAGAAATAAAGTGAAAGAAAGCAACAACAATACACAAACAAACTATAAAGCGAATCTGTTGAACCTGAGCGCTTAGTTAATTCTTGGCGAGAAACCCAGTGACGAAGAGAAGGAAATTTACTTTTCTTTCCACGACGATCGCGAGCTTCAAAAGGCCTTGAAATTGTTTGCAATCATGCGCTCCTGCGTGGAAATGAACGCTCTCACGAAAATAACAAGTGTTTTGCTAGAGAAGATCGTGAGTTAAGCGTCTGTAACAATGACCCAGAATCGTGCCTCTGCTATTATAGTGCGCACGTGCGAATTCGTGTTTGCGCGTTTAATTAAAACGGGTTAACAGTAGGCAGATATATACGATATAATCTAATGTACAACGATATATGACCGTAAGAACCTCTGTTATCTATGTCCTACTAAGTGGCTGCGGCATTCGAGCTTCGTTGGCACGTAGCCCGAACTGTAATCAACAGAATAAATGCTCCGAGAGCGTAAAAAAATTATTTTATGAGATGACCAAAATAAAAGGTGGTAAAGAGGCTGCCTCCCCAACAAATGTTTAGATGTCGTAGGATGGGACCTACATTGTATATCTCGTAAGGATTAGAATTTACAGAATATTTCCAAATGACCGCAATTACGATAAAAACCCGCCAACTACTTTTTTATAATGTGGGCTATAGCGGGAACACGTGAAGTGAAGACTATTTAGCTGGGCTTGTTGGCGTGAGCTGCACGACAGACATAAGAAAAATAAAACAACGAACAGCGCGAGGGATGGTTGCCAAGAATTCTGGTTCCAACTATCCACAGACACAAACACATTTATTTCTCTCTCTCTCTCTCTCTTTTATTCGTGTTCCTATCACGAATCCACACGTGGCTGAGTGTCCTAATATGAGGTACTTGATGAAGTACCTGGCGACGCTTAATTTTCTGTCGACAAGGGTGTTGTTATTCATTCACTACTTCCAACGTTTACTGTGAAAAATTATTGTCCAAGTAATTATTACTGCAATGAATTAGCGGCTGTGTAATTATGCACACGAAAGCTCCACGTCGTTTTTTCACAACACGAAAGCTTACAATGAAAAAGACGAATTTATGGGTAGTTTTAATGAGATGAAAACAACCGAAATAGATTTAGTAACCCTATAATGATCACAGTTACTCGTCACTCTGTGGTAAAATAAGAGAAAGAAAACATTACAAAATAAAAGAAGACGCCATGGTTTCGGAATATGTATAGCGAAAGTAGCTAAACAATGTAAATGAATTCCACATACAGTCCGATCGACACACTGGAACGTACACGGACCAAAAGCGAGCAATGGTTCCACTACACGCTATATTGCATCCCGACATATACGCGTAAACTGGGCTCCAACGCGCCCCCATGGCCATGATGCAGCCCAACATGAGCAGGCGCACAGATTATGAAAATACACCGACGACATAATACACGTCCAGAGACACAGCATTCTAAACTTTAGGCGTCGTCACACAAGGCACACAAGATGGTCAACGATGTACATGTTAAACGAGCACAGTAGACAGCTAGCGCACCTAAATACAAATAATTCAAAGGGTAATTTGCAGAACGAGCAATGTAATTTGGTGTACTTGGTAATACACCCATCTCTGGACCATTTAGAGTCGAAATGGTGAGGCAACGGTCTTATGTTGTGTTTTTGCTGGAGCGAGTCGGACACAGGACCAGCCGAGTTGACAGCAGAAGTGGAACTGCGTCATAAAGGATATCATGGAGTTAATATAACTATACTAAATGTATGCAGGATGTACAGATTCAGGTTTCATTGCATAGGTGGCGCGAGCTGTCCGCTAATTTGAAAGACGTCCCATAGATGGCAGGGCAAGTGGAAGCGGTGCACATTTCATTTCATTTTCATTTTATTTATTTACCCTAAGGGCCCAGAATCGGGCATTACATAGGGGGGGATAACAACAAGAAACTTCAAAACTGGGTTATAAGCATGAACAAAACGCAAATTAAGAACACAAATGATGACAACATTAAGGATATACAGTGCATCTAGTAGTGGCATGAAGTAATTGTTATATAATGCAATAATACAAGACAGAGCTACAACACTTTTAGAATAATACAGCAAATGTAGGACAGAGTTCAAAGGTAGTAAGGCGTGCAAGCAGGATAATATGGTTGTGTAGAAATGATCAGCTGGTATGCCAGGTTTTCTCATGAAGGTAGGTTAGTAAAGCCGATTGAAAAGAAGATTATTCCTTAATGTTGGCGATGGATTGCGGAAGGGCGTTCCAGTCATTTATTGATAAAACTAGTGGTGAGTGTAAATATTTCTTAGTCCGAGAAAATGGTGGGTAGACCTTGAGGTTGTGGTCAATACGCGCGGAGATGTGGGCTGCTGGATGAATGAATTTGCGTGAAAAGGCACTGTCACTATGATAAATACTATGAAAAAAGGATAATCTCGAATACTTTCTCCGTATCACGAGCGGTAAAATGCCAAGTGTTCTTTTTATGGATGACACACTGTGATAACTAGAATACGAGGACGAGATGAATCTAGCGGATTTACTTTGAATGGATTCCAGCATGTCGGTAAGGTAAGCTTGATGGGGATGCCATATGTTGGACGCGTACTCTAATGATGGTTTAATTAGTGAATTAAATGTCTGAAGTTTAGTGCCTGAATTAGCAAGGCGTATATATATAGCACGTCCTTCTTTTCAGTGAGAATCGGCGTTCTAGCTAACAAATGTGCCGTTTAGAAAATCTGATTCGACAATTATTGCAAGTTAGGATACTATTAGGCGACATTTGCTGTAGTTACGTGAAGTCGCTTCACAAGCTGGGCTATCGCGCAGGAGGCTTGATGCTTCTTCCGGAACGAGTAGTTTGAAGTGGACCTGGCTGAGGTTGAATCTGCTGAGCTGGAACTGGTGGATCTCTTGGCTGCACGCTGAAGTACTTGGCTCAGCTATGTCGTAGTCCTCTGGTGAAGCTTCGGTAACAGGTTGTTCCGCAGCGCTTGGTCGTAGGTATTGGACGTGGTAATTGAAGAAGATGCCTCCTGTGTCTGTCTTTACGGCGTATTTATACGAGGTTCTGGACCGACGTTGACTATTGTGGCTTTCTGCCAGTTTTGATTGTGGTGAAACCACACAGGCTAACCAAGAATTAGTGGCTGGAGAGTTTCTTGCGAAGCATTTACCATGTTTGTGACGTTCCTTTGCTTTTGCTGGAACAGCGTATGATACGGTGCGGTTAGGAAGCTCGGCTTGAATGCGTCTCGTAGGGTAGGTTATAATGTGTACAGCTTTCTACTCGTTAAGGGATCAGCTGGGGTCCTCCTATGGTTGCATTGAGCGATAGTTAGATAGCACTACTGGGACGTCCTCGCTTTCCTCTGCTGCCTTTTTCTTAATTTAATTGGTTGTTTGGGTGGTTCTTTCAGATTGAACATCTATAGTTCGACGGAAGTGGTGTGATTTCAGCGGTCATTGCTTTTCCTGGATCTGGAGTGATATCTGCACGTTTTAGTTGATGAACCAGGTACGTGGTTGTTAGCAAACAGAGCTAGAGCTAGTCCTCATTAAAGTTAAGGTTTTTGGCGCGTGGTACTGTGAGCACCTTTCCGAGAACTGCCGCCTGTCCTTCAAGGTGTTGCGTTGCCACTAGAACGTCGCCGAAGTAGGGATGGACGGGGAGTTATCGCTCGAAGACTCTCTCACTGGCTTGCTGGAAGCTCTCAAAAGATAGTCGGACGCTGCGCTCTTGTTTGTTGATAACGACAATCGGATCGACCCACTCGGAAGGCTCTGTGTTTTTCGTGATGATTCCATCCTGTTCCATTAGTTGCAGTTCAGCGTTGTCTTTGTGCTCTAATGCGCTGGGTGCACGGCGTGGAGCTGACACCATGGGAGTCACTCCTTCCTTCAGCGGTGTGGAATATACCCCAGGCGGTTTTCCGTTGCCTTCAATACATCAGGAAAGTCGTCGAGCATGTTTTGAAGTCTGAACTCTTTACGTTTCTGTGCACGCAGTCGTTCACTGTGGCTGTCTTTTCAAGGCTCTGCAGGCGTTGGCGTACAAAATCGGTTTCAGCGGTTGGCTAACGACGAGGAGGAACTTTAGTGTTCACTCGTTTTCTTCAGTTGAGCAGTGGAGTTCACATTCTGTGCTGACGGGAAGTGTTTGTCCTGTATATGTGTCCATTTACGCTGACCGTTTCTATACATTCCGAGTTGTTGCTTTTGTTGTGGAGTGCTAGACTTTCTGAGAAAAAATCTTGTTACTGATCCTGTTTGTTTGGATGATCGAGGCCCCACCTACGCGCTGGCGGGAGGTGATGCTGACTCACTCGCCTTGCCTACACATGCTGGCGAAATGCCCGAATTATCTACAGTTGTATAAGCTGAAGCCGTTGGTTGGGCATTCGTACGGTCCGTGCGTTGTACTGCAGCGTGAACATATTTGCTGCGGTTTCAGCTGTGGTTTGAGTTGCTCGTTTCTAGATGTTGCGGGTTGATGCGAGTTCCACCTGAGTTGCTTCTGCTTTTGTATGGCTCCGATTTCAAGCTTCAGCTCTTCAAGCTGTTTTACGTGCTTTTTAGAAATTTCCACTGCCTTGCATGTGGTTATTATTCTGTCAAGCGTCAAGTCCCGTTCGCCAAAAAGGCACTCTCGCGATGCTGCATCTCTTATTCCTACAACGATGCGGTCGTCGCCAATGAGACGGTCTTTTTTTCTCCCCGAAGTCACATTGTTCTGCTTGCCTCCGAAGGTCTATTACAAGCTTGTCGAATTTTGGTTTTCTTCTTGCTTCATTTTGTTGAAGACAGCAGAAGCATGTATTTAATTTTTTATAGATTGTATGGGGCGTTGAACTGTTCTAGGAGGTAGGTAACTTTATCTAAAGGCTGCATGCCGTCGGCCGTTGGAGGTAGAGCGGGACATGTCTGGGTGATGCGGTGGCCGCGGGCACCGAGAACCTGGAGGAGTAGGGCCTGTTCGCGTGGCTGCGGATTTGGTGGCGTATTCACAGGCTTGTTCGTAGATGGTGTACGCTTCTTTCCAGTCCTTCCAGGCCTTTTGCTGGTTGTCGCCTGGCTCGAATTGTGCCGGTGGTTGCAGGAATGCGTTGGCCATAGTTGCGGGGTGGTTCCTATTGGTCTGACGCCATGTTGTGTTGTTGCTAGAGCGAGTCAGACACAGGACCAGCGGAGCCGAGAGCAGAAGTGGAGCTGTGTTTATTCAGGATGTACAGATTCAGGGTTCGTTACATAAGTGGCGCGAGCTGTCGGTTAAGCTGAAAGAACTCTCATTGATGGCAGGAGAAGTGGTAAGCTATGCGCATATATAACAAATGGAAGCACCGCTAAATTTGAAATTTATTTCAGCGCTAAAGGTAAACTTCATTGCAGATCAATCGAAAAACTGGCGCTCTATAGCCATTGTAGCCTTTCCACCACAAAACCCCATTACTAAAGAAAGAATTTTGAAACAGCTGCATCACAGAGCATGCAATTCCAAGACATCACAGGTATTAAAACCCCGCCCCCCTTTTTTAGACTGAAAATTTGCACTAATGTAAAGCTTCGCATGAAATGACAATTAAAAATTTTCTCGACTATCTCGACAGTTAGCTGCCAACAACAGCGATCAAGCTTAACAAAACACTTAGGAACAATTTATATACCCGCAGTAAGGTATTATTAGGCAAAAATAATAAAATACATAAAAAAGAACGAGAACACACAGCATTTCTAACAGTTGCGCCCGATATTTATAAAGTGATATTCCAAATAGCAATCATATTTTACTCAGAGGTCACTTCCATTGTTTAAATATGTTAGAAATTCCACCTTTTTGTTTTTATTCGCTTGTTTCTTAAGCGTAAATATTCAGACGGGGTTCATTTAGGTTATGTTCTCAGTCAGCATTTATACCATGGTGTATGGTACCACCGGCGAGTTACGATTTTTCTCGCTAATTGCTTTTCTAATTCCTTCCCTGTTTTATTTGATATAAAGGTGTCATGAAATCGGTAAATGTAGTAAGGCTCTGCGCTTCGAAGGCTGTCGCCCGGAGGAGATATTTGACCCCGTACAGTTAACAGCTTCTTTATTGACAACTGACAACATCGTAAATTTTTGAAGAATATAACGAGTCATAAGGTAAACTAGCAGACAACTTTCTATTGCAACTGAAAAGAAAGCTAAGGAGGCAAAGCGCACACATGTGAGAACGCTTCTGAAAAAAAAAATGGCTGAGGTTTAACGCTTGTAAACTTAGTGATCACGAGCGAGAGGTCTCTTTGGCTTGGTTTTACAAAGACTAGGCACACAGTGTTCCATTAATGCACGCTTCCGCGCTTGGTAAGCTGCTCTATAACGTGCTAATCTGGACTCCCTTTGCTCAGGTGTTTCAGCAGCCAACTTTGCTTGAGATTTCGCAACCTGCCGTCTAGCTACATCTGCTGGATGATTGGGCTCAGCCTGTCGCTTATACTGAAGGGCACGCGCAGACGGCCCGGCGGGCGCGCCATCCATGGCGAAAGTGAGCGACCAAGCGCCGACGAAGCAGCCGTTAAACCCTCGCCTACAGTCACGTGGTACCACAACGGAGAGGCTTCGAGCGAGCGCAGCTGCGACGCCTCTCCACAGCGGATCACGTGGTATGACGTCACACCTGCCACACTTCCGCTCCGGCGTCTCAAGGTCATCGCGACGCGATGAATGACCTTGCGAGACATGGCGGAGTAGAGCTTTCTTTCTAAAAATGTCCCGCAATTTCATCCGCGTTAGCTTAAGCTGGGAAAGAGAAAATATTACCTTTTTTTTACAACAATTAAATAAGACGAAGCACACCACTGAGTGTTGAAGTTGACTTATTTTGCTGCTTTTCCCATCCGCGTCTGGGAAACGCAAAACCGTCGCACGTGGACGCTGCGTCGATTCAGCGTCTGTTCCGAGAAACGAAAATCGCTGCCAAACGCTGCCGGACTACTTGGCGCTCTAACACACGTGCAGAAGCTCCGGCCGCGTAGCTTTCTCTTCATTGCCTCAGGAAGCTGTCCGCGAATACAGTAGTAGTAGAAATTTTGTAATTATTACTGATACCTGCTATGGTTGAGTAGCCAACCGGACAACAATCAATCTGGTTAATCTCACTGCCTTTCACCTCTTGTTTTCTTTCACCTCTTCTTTTCTCTCTCTCTCCCTCTCATCTCCACTAGCAGTAGTTGTGCAAGTAGTAGTAGTTGTAGTTATAGTAGTTGTAGTAGTATAGTACAAGTAGTAGTAGTAGTAGTAGAAGTAGTAGTAGCAGTAGTAGCAGTAGCAGTAGCAGTAGTAGATAGCATTCGTATTAGTATTAGTATTAGTAGTAGTAGTAGTAGTAGTAGAAGTAGTAGTAGTAGTACAGTAGCAGCAGTGGTAGCAAAATTACTAGTATTTGTAGTAATAGTAGCCATGGTAGCAAAAATACTAGTACTTGTAGCACTAGTAGTACTGTTAGTGATGGTAGTAGGAAGGAAAGAGTGGAGAAGGAAAGGCAGGGAGTTTAACCAGTTCCGCACAACCGGTTTGCTACCCTACACATGGGAGCGGGATGAGGGGGAATGAAAGATGGGGAGTAGGAGTGAGATGTAGGGGGCGGGGTGATTAAAGGCTGCAGGGGCAGACTTTGTCTTCATCTTGCCCGTTTGTTTTGGAAAGTTTAACTTGACGTATATCGACGAGGGAGTGAGCTAATACAGCCCCAGTTGAATGCAGGTAAGTGGGTGTCAAAAAATAGCGAATAAGTAGCGATGTAGAAATTAAAGGAAATAGAGGGGAAAAGAAAACGGAAAAAAAATGTGGTTGATCCCTCTTATATAGGAATCGGTATAGAACACGAAAGTGAAACGTGTCTTCACAGAAGTAGTGTAATGTTTATTGCACATTGATATATAATGTCTATTGGTGTTTTGTGGCTAAAGCGCCCTTAGGCGTTGATGCACCCACGCTGACGCCTGGTGGCACGTCTCCTCCATCACGACTACCAACGTCGATGACCATGAGCAACCGTCGTGCATATGGAAGCTGCACTACGCTGCACACGCTAGCACAACGCGAAAGACGAAGCACGTAACTGACACACTAATACAACGCGCAAGACAAAGCACGTAACTGAATCGTCACCGAGTCAAATCAGCGCGTACAGCGCGTCGTAATTGCAGCCTCCGCGATCAACTTCAGAAACATTTTCAGAGCTGATTGCGGAGGCCACGCTCCGCTGTGCTGAGTACGGTGAACGCCACCTAGGTGGCGTTGGTAGTGCTTCTTGATGCCAGCGTCCCTTCGAATGCTGGCATCGAGGCGTCGTAGTGCTGAGACCACCGAAGCGTTCACTGTCGGTGCGCGTTAGTGTCATAATGCAGTACTTCTCTTTTCTGCTCGTAGGCGGCGGCACCGCCCCGAGCAAGAGCGCGGGTACACGGAGGAGTGTTAGATATATAAGGCGCGTCTGTGTAGCTCTCTGCAAATGCGTTTGTGGCGCAATGGGTTAAATGCTCGGCGATCTATCGTCGCGGACCGAGAGGTCGTGGGTTCGATTCCCAAATTTTGCATGTTTGTGGAACTTTTTCTTCTGGTTTCTTTCTTTGTATTATGTTCTATGACGTATTTCCGTGACGGAAATACGTCATAGCAAGACTTACCGTCATACCAAGACTTCACTGACGTATTTCCGTGACGGAAATACGTCAGTGAAGTCTTGGTGGACCCCTGCATAAAACACTTTCGTGTTAAAAAGAAAACTAAAAACAGTGAATTCTGCAGTGTAATCGCATGAAAGCTTGAAGGAAATGTCGCATGACTAAACAAATACATTTGCTACTCTTTCCAAAATTTATTTCTTTTTAACACGAAAGTGTTTTATGCCGGGGTCCACCAAGACTTCACTGACGTATTTCCGTCACGGAAATACGTCATAGAACATAATACAAAGAAAGAAACCAGAAGAAAAAGTTCCACAAACATGCAAAATTTGGAAATCGAACCCACGACCTCTCGGTCCGCGACGATAGATCGCCGAGCGTTTAACCCATTGCGCCACAAACGCATTTGCAGAGAGCTACACAGACGCGCCTTATATATCTAACACTCCTCCGTGTACCCGCGCTCTTGCTCGGGGTGGTGCCGCCGCCTACGAGCAGAAAAGAGAAGTACTGCATTATGACACTAACGCGCACCGACAGTGAACGCTTCGGTGGTCTCAGCACTACGACGCCTCGATGCCAGCATTCGAAGGGACGCTGGCATCAAGAAGCACTACCAACGCCACCTAGGTGGCGTTCACCGTACTCAGCACAGCGGAGCGTGGCCTCCGCAATCAGCTCTGAAAATGTTTCTGAAGTTGATCGCGGAGGCTGCAATTACGACGCGCTGTACGCGCTGATTTGACTCGGTGACGATTCAGTTACGTGCTTTGTCTTGCGCGTTGTATTAGTGTGTCAGTTACGTGCTTCGTCTTTCGCGTTGTGCTAGCGTGTGCAGCGTAGTGCAGCTTCCATATGCACGACGGTTGCTCATGGTCATCGACGTTGGTAGTCGTGATGGAGGAGACGTGCCACCAGGCGTCAGCGTGGGTGCATCAACGCCTAAGGGCGCTTTAGCCACAAAACACCAATAGACATTATATATCAATGTGGAATAAACATTACACTACTTCTGTGAAGACACGTTTCACTTTCGTGTTCTATACCGATTCCTATATAAGAGGGATCAACCACCTTTTTTGGTATCACTTTGACTTCGCCGGCAAAGTGATTTTCTGTAATGCTTTTCTGTAATGCAGTTCGCAATGCTCTGCTACGGCAGAGCAGACGAAAAAATCTATTTTATAGAACTACAGGGTCGCTCGGTGTCGTAATGACGAAAACTTACTCGGCTAAGTCATCGACTTAAGATGAGCTTGGCTGGTAGAAGCCCCAAGAGTGAGCGAAATGAGCGATAGGTATCTGAACGATGTGTCAACAACTGCGAAAAAAAAGCAATGAAACAAAAATTCGGCAAAAACACGTAAGACGGCTTACGTGTGGGAATGCGAAAGCATTATTATGGCTTTGGTAAAGTGCTTTTTTTCTTCTGCGCGTTCGTTGTCCGCGCAAGCTCTCGCCCGCGTTCTAACTGAGCCTCGGTAAGGCCAATTCAAAACGCGCCAAGCGTCTCATCGTGCTCGCTTGCCCGCGAGTTCATAACTCGAATGATCACTCAGCGCCGTTGAATTCGGGATTAATGCTTTCTATTTTATACGCTCATTTGATCAACTCATGACGTGGCGCCACCGCTTCCCCATTGGCTGCGCCGTCACGTGTGCAGCGACGCACGCACTAGGCACACCTTTAGTCAACTAGAACCGTGGAGCCGCCGTGGCCTCGGGGAAACTGCTCGTCCGCACTCCGGAGGCCCGGGTTTGATTCTCACCCGGACAGAAATTTATCAGTTTTTCTTTTTAACACCAATAATTTACTTTGTTCACAAGAACCTCCCTGAGAAAGTTGATGTCAATTCGAATATTTTTGTGACATGTTCTTACTCTTTGTGCCGTCGGCCATTTTTGGTACGATCCTTTGGTCACGCCGACGGATTTTCGCGTAATGGCGCATATATTGCTCTCGCATTAAAAACTAAAGAAAAAAAAAGGGACCACCTATGACCACATTTTATAACTATGAACGTCATTTTGCAGTCTTTTTGTCTTTTGACCTTAGCTGAAACCATTATCGCCGAGATAGACCATTCTGTGTAGCGAGTGATTAAAAATGAATTGCGGAAAACAATTGATTTGCACCGTTAGAAAGCGCGGCTCCTGTTTGCGTTGTGAACAATAAATACGGCAAATATTTGCTGGTAATAAAGTAACTAATGACCCTCCTGTATTTTGGCATTGCTGTGACGTCACTCGAGTCGTCTTCTGAGGCAACATTATTTCAAAATTTAACTAATATACTCAAAGCAGAACAGCACTACAAGGTTTATTTCTGTCCTTGTAGAGCTTGCCAGCAGGCCTTCCGCGTAGAACGAGTGAAAACCCTTTTCTACTAGCTCTGCAACGTGACAAAAATTACAGCGGAAACCAATGAGTCAATATGCCCGCATGCAGACGCAATCGCTGGCTGACAACGCGGTGTTCATTCAGAGTGGGCCAATGACGCACTCTTGGATGAGTGCCCACAGTGTCGTACTACTTCGACTGGTACGAGTAAGTCAGCCAGATGTCGATTATGCTTGGCGTTGGCAAACCGGGTCAAAGGACAGACAGCTCAGACACCGAATCAAACTTTTGGCTCGCTGCATTGGCGTGTGCCGACTGGGCGCGTGCAGTTCTACTATCTCGAATTGTGCGAACACGTTTGTGGCCGAAAGCCCAAGATCGTTTAGGAAATGGCACGTTTTGTTAAGGCGTGCGTTGCAATCGTTATAGCGTTTGCGGCGCGAACAAATTACTACCTACGATGACCGAGATGGATGGTAATCTTAATGCGGCCATTTGTGCTTCCGCTGTTTAGCTGTAATTCGAGTAGCGAACTTGATGGACGAGGAAAAATGTTTCTCATATCGAGCGGTAAACGTGACGTCACCCTGAGCGGGGCAAGTAATTCTAGGAAGATCACGTATAGGTGTGGTATGTATAGTTAGTGGATAGGGACACAGGAGAAACCCCTAATCGAGTGCCGTGAACGGAGAATACCGAAGCACTCATTCTGCGGACGATTCTGTGTCTTGTAGATTATGGTCGTATAGAGCAGGACTGTGACCCGTTAGCCACTTTCACTTGTCATTGGTTTGTGAGGTCGTGTCCATGCACTGTGGTATGTGTATGAGCGGAGATATAATGGTAAGTTGACATTGACATTGCTCATCGTGTCCTCGCAAAAAAAAAGACAAGAACATTATCGTGCGATTCTGTTCAAGGTCGAAGTGAGCTGAATTCATTAGTAAAGCTAAAAAGGCTAAGCTCACCACATCAGCCATTGGATTTTCGCGAAACAGTGATTCCCCGTTTTTCGTGAGTGATCACCTCACTCCAGAGAATAAGCGACTTTTCGCGCAAGTTCTCGAATTGAAAAAGGCTAAAGGATGGCGATTACTCTGGACTCAAAACTGTGCGATCAAAGGCAGAAAGACTGAGAACAGCCGCGTTTATCGCATTTCAGGCGGAAGCTATCTGGCTATCTTTACATAATCAGTGCGCCTGCATTCCCGTTTTTCCGAGGTAAATCCTCACAATGAATAGAGGCATGTTTTCGTGTGATAAGACGAAAACGTTGCTACATGACAAATCACCCAAATTTCATTCGTTCACTGCAATATTCGAAGTCTGCGCAAGCATCATGATGACTTTCTAAACTTTCTTTCTTTACTTAACCATAATTTTTCTTTAATATGCCTCTCTGAAACGTGGCTAACACCAGTAGATGGCAATCTATTTGGTCTGCCAGGATATCTCAGTGAATGTATTTACCGTGGGGTTCAGCGAAGTGACAGATCCGCTTTTGTGAATTAGTCGATTGCGTACACTCGTTGTCATGATCTTTCGTTCCGCAATTTGTTGTGCGAGTCTGCCTGGCTGGAGTTCGACCGGAATGTCCTGTCACTCAATAACCGGAATACAATCCTGGCATAAGTTTATCGTTCCCCATCATCGTCGTATTCGGACTTTTGTTCACAGTTAGAAGAAATACTCAGTGTCTTAACCAATGAAAACAAGAACATCATCATTTGTGGTGACATTAACATAAACATACTTAATCGCAACTGTCAATCATGCGCTGATTATACCAACTGCTTATTTAGCTATGGTTTCTCTTCCTTGATCGATGTTCCAACCAGGTGCGACACTTCTGGTTCTTGTACATTGATAGATCATATATTTTCCTCGTCATCTTCTGATTATACCACTGGAGTAATAGATTATTCCATTACTGGACCACTATCCTCTGTTCTTCTTTCTGGGTGTCGCAAAGCGTACGCAGTCTCACCAATATTCCGAAAGTTCTTTCAATGAAGCTTCATTTATACAGAAGGTGCAAGGCACTTGTTGGAACAGCGTTTTTCAAGAAAACTGTCCTGAGAGGGCGTATTCAATAATTTTATCAACAATAACAAACTATATTATTGAGTGTACAACTCATGTGTCCTTTAAGCATAAATTCTCGTCTCCCAGAAATCCATGGATTACAAATGCGTTGCTACGCTCTATAATAAAAAAGAATAATCTTCACAAAAAGGTGAAATTGCAACCTTTCAACACAGCTTTGCGAACTAAATTTAAGAATTATAGCAATATCCTTTCTGGTATTCTTGAACGCGCAAAGCGGGACTATTATGAAAGACGGATAATTCGGAACGGAACGAATACCAGGCGTAATTGGGAGCTCATTAAAGAATTTCTTAATCTTACAGAGTCTAACACGGGCAATAAAAATTATTTACAACAATGTGGAATGCACAAACGAGGCTGACATATCAAATACTTTTAGTGATTTTACAACAATGTGGAATGCACAAACGAGGATGACATATCAAATACTTTTAGTGATCATTTTGCCGCTTGCCAGAATACGCTATCGCCTAGTGTTCTACGCCATCTCCCACGTAGCCCTCAGTCATTTTTCCTCCGACCGGTTTCTGCCGAAGAAGTTTTAAAGGTAATTTCTTCTCTTAAAGTTACTGGACCTCGTCTAGATTCTATCCAGCCTTCTAGAATAAAACTGGTTGTGGCAGACATATTTGTTTTTGCAGATATCGTTAACAAAATTTTTAGAACAGGTATATTTCCTGATTTGCTGAAACATGATAAAGTAATTCCTGTGTTCAGAAAGGGTTCTCGTGAAAACATTAATAACTACAAGTATGGCTTTTTGGGATAGTTGGTTAGATACATCAGAGGTGGTCATAGTGCTAGAAGACACGGACAAGAACGAGAGAACAGGACGAGCGCTAACTTTCAACTGAGTGTTTATTTCGAGAAACCACCGTATTTGTAGGCCCGCATACATAAAAGGCCCAATCATCGCACATTAGAACCAGCCGCAACATTAATAACTACCGCCCAATTTGCATTTTTACCTATTGGCAAATGTTCGACAGAAAAATTGTTTTATTAGGCCATTGAAAAACTTATTTGCACTCATCTAATGCACTATCTAAATAAATTTAACCTTCTTTCTCCATTCCAATTTGGTTTTAGGCAGGGGTATTCGACGGAATTGGCATTAATTACCTTCACGGATAACATTGAACGAGTTATTGACGGAGGGTTTGGTGCAGGAGCCACATTCATCGATCTACCAAAAGCATTTGACGCTCTAGATCATTATATTCTGTATAAGCTCGAATCTTTCGGTATTACTGGCCCACCTTTAAATCTTATTTGTAGCTACTTGTCTAACAGGCCACAAGTAGTGTATCTTAATGGCCAGTACTGTTCTACTAAATTAATTCACTAGGGTACTGTAGGTAGAACCCATTTATTACTACGTTCTTCCATCTCCTCCTTGTCGTCTTCTCTTCTTCCTCCTAACTGCTTTGGCGATGTGGTTCGCCACACACTCCCAATCGGCTGTCTTGGTCCCCACGAGGATAATACGGCAGCACATTCCCAATTGAGGCCTTTTCAACTTTTTCACTGGGTCATTGGTAGTATATTGTCTTCAGGAGTCCTTGCTGTCTGGCTGTCTTGACGACATAGTAAGGTCCTGTAAAGGGCGTTTTCGAATCAAGTCCCTTTCGAACCAGAATCCACGAATCTGGTTCAATCTCCGGCATTCTTGTGCTGTGTCTGCGGTCAAAATTCTTTCGACCTCTCGGTCCGCGACGATAGATCGCCGAGCGTTTAACCCATTGCGCCACAAACGCATTTGCAGAGAGCTACACAGACGCGCCTTATATATCTAACACTCCTCCGTGTACCCGCGCTCTTGCTCGGGGTGGTGCCGCCGCCTACGAGCAGAAAAGAGAAGTACTGCATTATGACACTAACGCGCACCGACAGTGAACGCTTCGGTGGTCTCAGCACTACGACGCCTCGATGCCAGCATTCGAAGGGACGCTGGCATCAAGAAGCACTACCAACGCCACCTAGGTGGCGTTCACCGTACTCAGCACAGCGGAGCGTGGCCTCCGCAATCAGCTCTGAAAATGTTTCTGAAGTTGATCGCGGAGGCTGCAATTACGACGCGCTGTACGCGCTGATTTGACTCGGTGACGATTCAGTTACGTGCTTTGTCTTGCGCGTTGTATTAGTGTGTCAGTTACGTGCTTCGTCTTTCGCGTTGTGCTAGCGTGTGCAGCGTAGTGCAGTTCATTGTCACTCTATATCTTTGTCGCTGCTGAGAAGTCTTGGGATGTTCCTTTAGATCAATTAGTTTCACTAAGCCCAGTTCGTGATCAGCTGGCAGCCATGAGCTCGTGCCAAACGCCGCAAAATGTGGGCTGCATCCAAGGCCCGCTGTATATGATCTGTTGTGATGTCCTACGGCTCCTTCTAAGGCGCATTACTAGCCGCCTTTGAATTCGGGGTACAATCGTATGTACATCTTCAAGTCCCTTATCATTCGCTCTGCAAGGGAATTCGCTTCCGGATGGTAAGGTGCTGGGAAACGAAGGGTGATATTTTTTTTCTCAGCCCAAAGTAGTACTTTCTCGCTTTTAAAGGCTGGGCCATTGTCTGCGACGACGACTCTGACGTTCTTGAAGAGTTCTCGTTCCAAGAATGATATCACGCAGTTTGCGTCCTCTTTTCCAGCTTTGGCGGCGACAAAACGCGTGCGCTCGTCTACGGCGACAAGGAACGCTTGCGTCTTCCTAACTCCCTCCCCCTTCTTTTTGATTTCAGCGAAATCAAGATGAACTACCTCGAAGGGGATATCGGAATACTCTGGCAAGACCATACTGTTGCCTCTTGGGTTGTACTTGGCTTTAACAAGCTGGCACTGATGACAAGTCTTCACATAATTTGTGATGTCTTCTTTCATGTTTTTCCAAGTGAATCGCTGGGCTATTTTGTGGTATGTCTTCCAAAATCCGTCGTGCCCTCCTGACTCTGGACTGGTGGGGTAAAGCTTCAAGACTGTCGGCACTCCGGTCTCCGGAACGTACAATTTTCCATTTCTTACTTCCATCTCCTGGGTGCTTCCCAAAGCTGTAACAGGTTTACATTTCTAGTTGGGGTTTCGTGCGGCACGTGGAGTCGAGATAGGGCATCGGAATCTTGATGTTTCTGTCCCGGGCGATCTATGACGTCAAAGCTGAATTGTTGTATTTCGCTAACCCATCGAGCTATTCTGCCCTTCGGCTGCGATAGCTCTAACAGGTACGTCAACGCCTGGTTGTCTGTGAACAGCTTGAAGTGGTTTCCTTCCAGGTAGCTTCTGAAATATCGCAAGGCCATCACCACCACCAGTGCTTCCTTCTCCGTAGTTGCATAATTGTCTTGTGTTTTCGTAAAAGTGCAAGAGTAGTAACCTACTAACCTCAGTTCTCTTCCTTGGTGTTCTGTCGCATCACGCTGATAGAGTATAGCACCTGCTCCATAATAAGATGCGTCGGTATATAGCTCAAAGGGCAACTTAAAGTCAGGGAGCATTAATACAAGGTCCGATGAAATGATGCGAAGAAGCTCGGTGTAGCAATTCTCGCATTCTTTTGACCACATAAATGGTACGTACACCCTTTTGGGTCAGTGCAGTGAGACATTTCGTCTTTCTGGCATAGTCTCTTATGAATGCACGGAAATGGCCCGCCAGTCCCAGAAACACTCGGAGGGAATGAACATCATACGGTTTCACCATCTTCTTGATGAGTTGCACACTCTCTTCCTTGGTGCTTTTTGTTTTACCGTCAAACACCCTACCGAGGAAAACCACCTTATTGCAAAAAACTCACTTTTCTTCATGTTAACTTTAAGTCTTGCGGTGCTTAGAGCCTGAAGTACTTTACACAAATCTTCCTCATGGTTTTCCCTTGTCCTGGAGTAGACGATGATATCATCCACATACACCATTGCAAAATTTTCCAATGAATTTGCTCAGTGTTTCGTTCATCATCTTTTGGAACCTGCGACCCAGAATTCTTCTAGCCAAATGGTAACCGATTATACTCGTAGATGTCGAATGGTGTGACAAAGGCCGTAAATTTCTTAGTTTCTTCTTTTAATGGCACTTGCCAGTACCCCTTGCATAAGTCAATACGTGAAAACCATGCGCATCCTCCAGTTTCGTAAATGATATCATCTATCCTAGGCATCGGGTATGGAAAAAGATCAGTCTGCTTGTTTATAATTCGGTAATCAGTGCACAGTTGGAATGATCCATCTTCCTCCGGTACAATGGTAATAGGGGAAGCAAAAGATGATGTCGATGGCCTAAAGATCCCTGCCTCTAACATGCCTTGAAGTTCTTGCCTTAACCATACTTTATTTTCATGGCTGAGGCTATATGGTTTTTTTCTGACGACTGTGCTGTCGCGCAACAAGAACGGCACCTCAATCGCTGTTGTAGCTTCGGGATATGGCCCAATGCATATTAGCTCGGGGAACTTCAACGGCACGTCTTCCGCGCATGATAGCTTTCGTTCGTCGGGTGTTTCAGTCCAAGACGTATCTTGCTCAGGTTGTCCAATGGTCACCTCGTCATTCCATAATATGTTAATCTTCATGCTCCTCATATCGGGCCGCGATAAAAGAAAGTCGAAGTCCACCGCTGACACGACGAGCGCTTCCACCTTGAACTTCTGACCTTGGAACTCAAGAGCTGTTTTTGTCCATTTATGATATTCCCGAGATGATCCATCGTAGCTACACACGCGAATAGGCTTCCCGGAAATGATGCTGGTGCAATCCACTATATTTTCATTAATTAGGCTTACGGAAGCACCAGTGTCAATCAATGCTGACATGTTTCTGCTGTTTATAAGCATTGGCACTATTAAAACGCCTGATTTAACAAGGAACACCGTTTCTTCAGCGTAATGGTGAGGTTCGGTGGTGCCTTGACTTTCGGAGGTATGACTGGTGAAGGGGTACCGAGCCTCACGTGTAGTTATCGCTTGGTCTCGAGTTGTGACCCTTGCCTTATTTGATGGTACATTAAAATCTGGGGTCATAACGTACGCCAGTGACTCAAGCAATTGGTCCATTGTGCTTGGCGACCTAGCTAGAACTTGTTTCTGGCACTCTCTTGTCATGCCGTGTATAATGAGGGCGATAACAGACGATTCTGGAAGTTTCGGCTCGGCTGTACAAATTAAATACCACTTTTCCAACACTTATTGTCTGATGTTAACTGCCTTCTGTCTGTAGAATATGGCGTTATTCCAAAGTTCCACGGGGTTCTTTTTAAATGCTCGAGAGAAACTCTCTTTCCACTCATCCCACGATTCGCTCAACTGTGAAGTGAACCGAAGATCTTACCATTTCCGCGCGTTGCCACACAGAAATACCCGCATGTTCTGTATGCGAACCTCGTCAGTCAACCATTGGTTCCGGGAGCAAGCGTACTCATAAAAATGAAGCCAGGTATGTACACCGGGCGAATTTCCATCAAATATGTCTGGTTTCAAGAAAATCTGTTCTCTGTTGCTTCTAGTTCTTGATAGCGCAACAAGAAGATCTACCAGCTGCTGCTGTGGCCTCATCTGGCATTTATGAAGGTCAAGTAGTGCGTTCGTAACAACAGTTATATCATTGTCCAGCGGCACTACAGCTGGTTCAGTTTCATGAGCTGAGATGGGTCCTTTAAAACAAGCTTCGGACTCGTCTTGTTCGTTGCAGGCAGGAACGATACCTTTAGTGACGGGGTCGTCAGCCGTAAACCCGGAGGCACTTGGAACGCTCCGCAGAACATCAGGCGTGGTGATGTCCCCCAGTGGCCGGACATGTTGTTCGTCACTTGCTTTGTAGCCCTCGACTGTGGTTCGTCCCTCGTTGAACACGTTCATCTTCTTCACAGGCTCCTGCTTTCGACTGCGCCAATGTAAAGATTTCACTAGGGTACTGTAGGTAAAACCCATTTATTACTACGTTCTTCCGTCTCCTCCTCGTCGTCTTCTCTTCTTCCTCCTAACTGCGCTGGCGATGTGGTTCGCCACAACTGTGGCGTTCCTCAAGGCTCTATACTAGGTTCATTGTTGTTCTTATTATTTATAAATGATCGACCTAATGTACTTACCACTTGTAACTGTTTGTTATATGCTGATGACACGAACATTTACTCATCGCAGAAATCGCTTACCGCGCTTCAAGACACACTTAACACCGATCTTAACAATGTGTATTCCTGGGGCACAGATAATCAACTTCAAATAAATCCTTCAAAAACAACGTTTGTACTATTTCATAACCCACAAACTACGATTTTTTCTTCCATAACTGTCTTGTTAAATACTTATGTTGTACCGACATCTGATATACTGTTAAATTCCTGGGTGTTACTCTCGACAAACACCTTAAGTTCAATAGCCATGCCAACTCGTTAATAAAAAAAGTTTCATTTCGCATCCGCGTTATCATTAAAACACGTGCATTTTCCAACCTCATGTGATGAGCTCGTTGCACCATGCTTATATTAATAGCCATTTATCATACTGTTTATCTTCATGGGGTAATACATATTCCATTGATGTGAAACCACTTGAACGTCTTCAAAATCAGGCCATAAAATTCATGACTTTTAACTCATTCCGCTGCCATGCTTTACCTATCAATCAACATCTTCGCATTTTACCCATTAAACAGCTGTTCTGTCACAAGTTGTCACTTATTACATTTCGTCTCTTTCATCGTGAAATATCATTAGGCAGCCTTCCTTTGATAACATCATGAACAAAAATAATACTAGGTTTTCAGAGCGCAATAATCTTATCTTACCTAAAATCAGATCCAACTATGGAAAATTTACGCTTCGTTTCTATGGTATTTCACTTTGGTATCGCATCCCTGTTAATATTAAGTCATCTCTTTCATTGCAGTTTTTTAAACACAATATGAAAACAATACTGTCTTTTCATTTGTCATAAATACATTTTCACAATTTTTACATTTTCTTCAGATTACTTCTGTTATTGGATCTTTATGCTTCATATTTCTGTAAAACAATTTGTATTTTTATTTTTAAGTAACATGTAGAAGAGCGAAATTTTTGGTTACGCATTACTAGATATTCCAGCTTTTGATAATTTATTGTGATAATATTGCATAGCGCTGTTTTAATAGATATCTAATTGTTTTCTATTTATTTTATAACTTGTTCCCTATGAATTGTATTTTCGACGCGTTTTTTTTTTCTTTTTTTGTTTGCTTTGTTTGTTCGCCCTCTTCTTGCTCCTCTAATACTCTTATGTACCCACTAATGATAGGAGGTCCCCCTGGCAGTTTCTTACTCTGGGACCTCCTGATGCTGTATATAATAGGTAAGCCCGTTTTTTATACATGCAATAACAAACAATAAACTTGAACTTGAACTTGAAGTATTGGCCAATGTTCGATAGAAAAATTGTTTTAATAAACGTAAAAAAAACACGTTGGTGCGTGGATTGACGGAAACATTTTCTTTTTTTATTTTCCGAAACTCTTTAAATCTTGCGATTGTACGTATTATCACGCACTGAGGTGAATTCCCTAAACGCGTGCGCAACCCTGCCCTGTTCGTATTTTTTTTATATTGTTCCATCTTTGTTTTCGACGACTTTCACCTTAGCGAGGTGGTTCTTTGTTCAATTTAGGCCCTTGCGTGGGTAGTACTGATTGCCTTAAGATACGTGTTTCTCAGAATAAAATTTTCGTTTCGAGCAAGGGCTTGTGGTTTTAGCTTTTCAACTCAGCAACGTAAAATATTGGGGTAGTTGGCAGTGCATGATTCAGCGCGCGTCCTTGTGTGCTCTGTGGTTTTATCCTGCTTCAAAAAGCCGGGCTGTACCTTGAGTAAGTTTTTCTCCGTCCATGCCTGTCGCGTTACCCACAATTGAATGTGGATCTGAACCACCTCGCCAAAGCTTAAATCTTGCTGCAGTTTACGTGACCTCCTTCATAGAGATCACGTCACCCTAATAACGGTCCAATTATAAGTTGTGTCATGAAGGCATACGTACATTCTCTGCTTTTTTAAACGTTAAGTTCAAGAACATAGCTTTAACGACACTGGATAAATCAGTTAGTAAAAATACTTGGTGCGTTTTCGAAACGCTACTGCTGCTGCAGAATATAATCGTTGACTAGCGGATTTACGCAGAAGTATAATATGCAGTTATTAATGAAAAAAACGACAAATAACCATAGGCTGAAGCGTATGATTCCGCACTCGTCAGAATTCAAACGAGGGTGGGTTTAATGTGGGTGAAAATAAATTATAGTTTACATTGGCAATATAGACCAGACAGTTATTTCGGATAATGCTCGTTTTAACTGGCTCGTCTTGCTTACCGTGCGTCCCAGCAAATGTTAGCCAAGCTATTCAACGAAAAAAAGAAAGAAAAAAAAAAACACGGTGCAATAAGCACTTATGAGACCTGCGGTGTTTGGTCGTGGGAAGGCTGACGACCGAACATCGTAGGTCTTTAAATCATATCTGGCGCCGAGTTATTTTAGATTTCTTTATTCCTTGAAGAGCTTGATTAACGTTAGCTGGGACACCTATATAGTCAAGAAAGAGAAAAACTACAATAAATGTATGACTTTTTAGATTCTATTGTTTCATCGGTTATGCTTACACGTACAAAAAAAAAATCTAGTAGTTCAAGAAGATGGGGTTCTGAAGTGATCAACAGTGATTAAGCAAGGCATGCCGCTGGAGCGAACGTTGCGAGACATTTTCAGCGCCATTTCTTGTTAAGGCGTTGCCAGTGGTTACACATAATGTTGCATATGTAACGAGTGTTTGAAAAGCTAGCATAGTTCCGTAACCATGAATTAACTATAAAAGAAAAATCCTACCGAAATTGATTTTTGATGTGCATTCGGGTCACTTTATTAACGAATACGAAAATGACCAAAGGAAAAACAATTCGGTTAACATTGCGTCACTTGCCCGTAGCTGCTTATTCATTGTGAAGCACTAATTCATGGATAAGAATACAATTAGGTATCAATGTATTGAGCGCCGAGAAAAAGCTATTGAGTGTTGTAACAAAGAAAAAAAAAGAACATAAAATGTGGCTACCATCGTAACATTGTAGCCTTTTTGTGTTTAGTTTTTGGTAGCCCTGTATAACAAAATAATGCATTTATAAACTTCTTGCCTGAGGTTAGCATGCAGGAAAAATAAGTAACGAAACCTCGCCTTAAAACATGTAACAAGTGGACCCAATCGGTCTTATAAATTAATTTGAAGAAGAAACAAACTTCTTTTCGTTGAATGGTACGTACCGCTTAATCCTCTGGATCACACTGCACTGTCACACAGGATAGATACAGGACTTTAGTGGAGTCCTGAATGTTTCATGGCTGGGTCTCCCGGCATTTTTCAGCCAGTATCCATAACCGTAGTTGAATAAACTCCGCCACGCAGGTGCACCAGTAATAAAAGCTTAACGCAGAAAATGTTACTAAGGCCTGTTCCACTGCTACTCTAAAATTTGATCGCCGTTGTCGGAATGCAGTCAACAAAGACGTTGTGATCTTTTGTCCACTCGTATATATGGATTTCTATGTCTTCAATCTCTACATCTAGCCCACTACCTTGTTCGCCTTAGCCATTGTTTTTAATATGATTGGCGTCCTTTGGAAACCTAATTTACCCAATTAGCAGTATGCCTGTCTGTCTGTCCATGACTAACCGTTTTTTCGGACATCGTGATTTAATGGGAGCATCGGACTGCGTGTTGAAGAAAGCGGGTTGCGAATCAATCGTTGGACCAACTTGGGTGACCGAATTGTACCGGTGGGTACGTACCGCGCTTCAGTGAACCCCTTTGACGCTAACTTGGGTTTACATCAGAAGGGCACTGCACGTTCCGAGAGAAGTGACTGTAGAAGACCAAGCATACGTTTTTTTGTGTCGAATGCGGTAAAGCGCAGAGACCGGCTGTGGTAGCTCAGTGGCCATGGTGTCACGATGCAAAGTTCGATGTCACGCGTTCGATCCCTGCCACAGCGGCTGCATTCCGATTGGGCCCAATGCAAGGACACTCTTGTACCGTACATTTGGTGTACATTAAAGAACACCATGTGGTCAAAAGCAGTTCGGAGTCCCTCACTATGGCGTGCCTCATAATCAGATTCTGGTATTGGCACGTGAAACCCCAGAATTTTCTTGTTTTAATTTCTTGTTTTGTTTTGTTTTTGGAGAAGCGCAGAGTGAAACAATAAACAATGACCTGTTTGACTTTGTGTTCAGATTTCGGCTACGTGGTCATTTTGCAACCACTGCACCAGGCAGGCTGATGCGTGGTTCAGAGTTTCTGATGTCCCATTTTCACGAAATGTGATTTTCGTTACGTGTTCAGGAGCACCTCTGATCAAACCCTGCTCTAAGAAGCTGCACTCTATTTACTGTGGCAGGTCACAATATAAGAGGATATGATCTTTTGGCGCAGTGTACACGGTAGCTGCGGGGTCAGCAACTATTTCATAGAGTAAAATAAATGCGACACAAAATCCTGGTAATTTTTCTCAAGATCGTTTTTCGCACTATCCCGTAGAAAATGTAGTCAGACACCATATCTCACACTTAATATGTGCATGTATTACTAGTTAAATTTTATAAAGTTAAAAGAAGTTCTAAGAGAACAGCTGTTATTTAGGAAGAAAAAAACAAGTATTATTTTGGAAAAGTACGTGAGCAGCCGTAAGTACAAAAAAAAAACACGTAACAAATACTTTCTCTATACTCCTGATTAGTCCATGAATTTATAGCTGAAATATGTGGAAGTGACCAATAAATAGCATAGTCATCGCACCAAACAAATTTATATATGAACTAAGGTGCGTAGCCATCGGAATATCGTGAAGATAAAATAAAGTATCTTTGTGCAAAAAAACATCTGAAGTTCATAATTTAAACTGCACGTAGTTTGTAGCACTGACACAAAACAAACTCGAAAGACAATGTCTCACCCATTTAGCGGGGTGAGTGGAGATATCGGACGAATACGTTTTTTGTAGGATTGTTAAAACAGTAAAATCTCGAAACGAATCAAATACGAATGCTGGTGAAGCAGCACACTAGGAGAAAAAGACGTTCACATAAACACAAGAGATGCGGACATACGCAGGCACTGATCCTCAACTGTGTTCTCAACTTTCATGCGCTGCTTCACCTTAATGATGGATCACCAACTCACCCGTCAGTACCTGTTCAGCAAACAAAAATATTTGAATAGAAAAAATGACCTTGAAATATCGAATCAAATACCTAATGCTTTTATATTTCTAAGCAAAATGAAATCTAAGGTTTGCGTGGAGTTCTTGTGGTGATAATACGAACAAACGTATGTGGATTACTGCATATATGCATGTGGAACGGTACGCAGCTGACGTTAGGTCAAATGAACAACTTGTAAATAAGTAGCAACGGCTTTCAGTAATTTGGTGCACCGTGACATTGACAGGCGACCAAAAAAAAAAAAAAAAGGCGTCAACAGATCAAGTTGTTTGATGTATTTCTTGAGGGAGAGAATATACTACAGTAGCAGTTTTGTCTTAAATAGACATAAAGGTGGTCAAACTGGCCAAATAAAGATAACTTTGCCTGGCTTATAGACAACCAATCAGTACATAGACTGCCTAACGGTGAGGCATTATTACTGAGCGACTGCAACTTATTGAGCAGAGGTTCACTGACCCGTGCGTTCGCTTGGAGACTGGTGTTAATGCGCAACAAAAAGAGCGGGTCTCCTGCAGCAAGATCATTCGTAAATGTCCTGTCTTTCATCAGCCTCTCTCCGTCGAGGTTCCAATATGTGTTGTTATTTCTTATGTCTGAACAGAAACGAATATTCAACGATATCGCATAAAGAATTCACGAATTGAATACGGATTGAATAGCAAAAAACTATTCGATTCGTATTCGAAATATGAAATTTTCGCACATTTCCACTGCTTCTACATTCCATAATCATACATGTTCCACCCCCCCCCCCCCCCCGGCTTTCCCCAGAGCACTTGTGCAAATTGCCTCAAAAATAGGAATGCCACCTAAAAGCTATAGACGACGATTACCTATCAATTAGCAATTCGTTTTTTGAATAGGCGAGCACCACGAAACAAAATCCGCTGTCCCTCTATATTGAGTTGTCGCCATCCGCGCTTTGCCGTGGAGCATTCCCATGAAAGACCAATTACACTGTAGAAGCAACAATAGTTATTGACAATATAGTGCAAACTGCATCACATCTAGCGAACTGCGCAACCAGTGCACTACTCTGCCTCAACACAGTAAATAGCTTGAGAAAAAGCAGTACCTTCTACAAGGACGCCGCATCGGTTACGCGTGCCGACTATGCACATAATGTACAGTTGAGGCGACCGTGCCTAGATGTGAATAAGCCAATGAGATTGCTGTGGTCAGCCACATGATCGTTCCCGATGCAACACGCCGCTGGCTGCGCCAAATCGACGCATGAGACGTTGGCTGCTTTCATAGAATTTCACCAGCACTGACCATTGGCTGACACTGAGGTTGAACTGGTTCGCGAAGGTTTCCTCCGAAAAGTTCCATTTCGGGTACGGCTCTAAGATGGCGTAGGAAATATCGGTTGGGGTCGGCTCCGGTTCAGCTGTAAATAACGATTTAGCTCCGATTTTCGGTTCAGTTTCGGTTTAGTTCAACACCCTGTGTGAGGCTTTTCAATGAATCTCTTCGACGCCAGCTTGGGTCACTTCTGTTAGCGTCCGTAAGCAGCAGTGGGAGATCGAAGAGGAAGATGATGAAGGTCAACATTAATGCGATTCGCATTACACATCATCACATTAATCTGCTCTGCTCCAGAAGTAACCTACGAGATTATGATCGGCTGTAATAAGCGCACATTAGCCAAACAGGGGACGTATTCTCGGACGCTCCCTTTCGGCGATACTATCGCCTTCGCGTGACGTAGCTAATAACAAACCAGCTAATCAGCCCATCCGGTTTTGCTCAACCAGCCAATGAGCGCACACTCGACCAAAAGCGACCGTCCGAGAATACGCCCCCTCGTCACTGCCACAATCAACAACGGAAGCTCGAAGGACAAGAAGACTCCATCCGCCAGCATACACGCCTAACATTTCTTTTGCAATTCAAGTTTTAAATTCTGTAATATGTATATACAATAGAGTTCATATCTATAACACGTAAATTTCAATTTTTGCAAGTTTTATTTACTTGATTGCACTATATAAATTTCTCAATATATGCATTATTTTTTTAACCCTCGCACCGGCCCTATGACATGACAACGACAGGGTGACCAGAATTTGTCGGATGGCAAAGCTGGAATGACCGCGATGCAACGAGCACAAACTATTTAGTGGCCCCAGTTTTTAGACAACTTGGGGCACTGAGTCGGCGTAGAAGGCGTGACGACGATGGCATGACGAAATTCAAATTGCGAAGCTGGAATGAGCGCGACAGAATGTCAACGACGGCATCACGCCCACGACCAGCCTAGTGGCCGCCCAGGCTGATAGACCAGTTGGGTCACTGTGAAGCGTCTGTGAAGGCTGGCACTTGAATTGGCGTCATCCCTCTTGCGAGCCGAGTGGTGCCACAGGAAGAGTTAATGTGTCTCGCTTTTTGCGACACAGTTCGCCTTTGCAGTTTGGCTAATTCATTCAGAAAGGTGAACTTGCAGTGCACGCGAAATGCGCAATAACATGCACGTGCTCGTTGGAGGTTCGTTGGCTGACAGTTACTCAATCGCGCGCGACGCACTCCTTAAGTGGATTTTGTCCGCATTACGTCCAGACGGGTTGAAATGGAAGGATGAGCTAAATGCCCAGCACAGTCCTTTCGTGTGTTGCCTGTTTTTGGAACCAGGATAACTTGGTCAGGCCTTAGATGTTGTTGTAAGTCATTGGATGCGCGGTCATCTTGTGTTGAGCAAGTGCTTGGTCCGTTAGCAATGAGCGCATAGGAGGTTTTACAGTGAAACTTACCGAACTCACACTGAGAGTGCAGTGCTAGAAATATGCGATGTGGCTTTCGGAGGATTTTGCCAGTGTTCAATGAATGCTTTCTTGAAGAAATCACACGAAGCAAACAGATGACATTAAACAGATGTCTGTTGACTTCATAACTAACAAAAAATTTAGCGCGTCGGTAGCGCTAATTTTTCTCGCTAAGGAAATAATATGCGGGACGCCGATGTATTTTACCACTCATTAACGAGATTAATATCTTCAAAAGAGTGCTTTTTGCAGCCTCGATAGTGAATTAGCATGCCTAGGGCCCCGGTTGGCTTCAATTGATTTGCAATATATGCCATAAAGTTAAATAGCACTCAATATGTTCAGCCAAATTGTTACGTTATTGTTATATCCCAAACCATTCTGAACGCCACAAATAGCGCGCCGCTGAGAAACTGCCTACTCGTCTAGTTTACCGCGCTACACTTGCAGACATCATTGACAACCACGTTGAAAACGCCCGACATATCACTCTTTCTGATTAACCAGGGTGCGTATATTGCAATGACTAATTTAATTTTTATTGGTCTTCGTAATTGCCTTGGTTAACGGCGTGCCTCCATAATCTCCACGATCAGGCACTCGGAGCGACGGATAAAAAAAAAAAAGAATAGCGTAAAGTAAAATTGAAAAAAGACTGTTACTAATTGCGACCCTAGATGCACGCCTATAAGCGTGTCCTCATAGCGTGACGTGTGAAAGTGTGTTACGTCTTGACCTTTGCATTGGCCTGTATTTGGCCCTCACTGCGAGTGCTGAAGCGTGCCCGTATACGTGGACGCGTTCTTCCATTATCAAATGTTGACGTGACCAGTCATGCGCCACCGCTACCGAGAGAGAGAGAGAGAGAAAGAAGTAAACTTTATTGGAGGCGTAAATTAGAAGGTGAGACCCTGGCAGAGAAGCGCGCGTGGATGTCATGTGGCCGCATGACGCGGCTAGCCCACTCTGCCAACATGACTTGGGATTCTGGGTCATCCGTCTTGATCACACGCTCCCAGGCCTCGAGCGTGGGGGCTTGTCGAAGAATTGTCTTGCCGGGGGGGCGGGGGGGGGGGGGAGGGTTGGATGGAAACCTCCGAAGTATGCAATCTTAGTCTGTGGTAAGTGCTTCGCAGTGACTCCCGTTAAGTTTGAACTCTTGCTTGGAAATTTCAGCCAATGTTTGGGGGCTTAGCACGGATCGAGTCTGTACCCGCTGTAGAGTCGTGGTCTGCACGGAAAGGAAGCTCTATCCGGAGCTCGCCCACCAATTTCTTTGTTGAAATGCAGACGAAGCACACCAGTGCTTCCGTTAACCTATCGCAGAGTTAAATTGAATGAAGGGAACGAGAACGCCTTCTCTGAGCTCCACTGCCTGTAGAAGGTGGGGCAACATCTTTGCAGCCTTCCGGACTAGTTTCTGTGAATCCGGAGCCTACACCAAGGATCCCTGCTAAACTTTACTGCACAGAAGAAGCTGTACTTAATGTGCTTCACCCGTTTTATGTCCCGGGGCGAAATTTAGAATTCAAAGTAAAAAAGCAACCACTTCGATTGTGGTCACAAACATGACTGACCTTTACAAGAGGAAGCCGGCGCCACTGTAGAAAAGTTTACAAGTGGTTAGTTACATGAGCGTAAGATTGTACACAGTAACGTTATCGCACCTGTTGGGCTGATTAGTGCGCTATGTTTACAGTAACAAGGAAAGAAAATGAAACTTGCTTATTTAGAACCAAAACGAGCACTAAAAGATGCATGTCTTTCGAGAAATGTGTTAACAAAATCATAAAAGCTGTCTTTTCTTTGGTGCGCACAGCCATGGCATCATTACATTGAACGTTCCTATATGCGAATACAACGTAAGTTATTGAGAGAAAAAACGACCAGAGACAGTCACACACAGACAGCCCGCAGTCCTTATGGCGGCGCAAGTAGAGATTTATTCTGTCGTATTATAGGAAACTGCATTCGTCTCTCTAGATCAAGCACATATTAGTGGTAGTAGTCGCCGCCAATGCTCCAACAGCATGGAATCATTAAAGACAAGTGCACACGTGCAACGGTATGATAGCGAATTGCATGGCTAAATGACACCACCCTTCGCTCGAAAAACGGAAGGGCACCGTAATATAGACGCCACGTTCAATTCTGCACCAATTGTCTATTGCTTCGGCCGCAACAGCTACGCTACGCCTCTCGCCCTACTAGGTCACGTCCTCATTACGCCGCTGGCCTCGTCGGCTTCATGCCTAAATAATCAGCCGTATAATATTGGAAATACAGCCTAGATTACATACCCGGAGCTGCTGTGGCACACGAGAACCAGCAGACCGACCACTCGCTGTAGCTACCAGATGCTGCATACTAATAGAGGATAAATGCTCTAACGAACAGGGAAACACTACGTCAGTGCCCGAAATAACACGCCAGCGCGTCACCCTAGCATGTGTGGAGGGAAACGTAGGTGCATTTGTTCGCTGAAAAAAGTCTTTATTGTGTTTTTTTAAAGGTTACTCTCGCTCTGGACTATTCGTCCTCCGCTGGAAGTGAATGAGAAGCGGTTGGATGTAGAGGTGGAATATGGTGTAGGATGGTGGTGCAGGAGTTTGGCTTCTCTGTTGTTTCCCTGATGTTGACGCGGTTATATTCTCAGACCTTCGCAGGCCTAATCTAACACGCTACTCACCACCGCAATCACGCGCCACCGTCATGGTCTTCTCGGAGAAGACCCCTCACCACCCCCGCCCTGCCCGGCGACATTGAGAACACCCAACACCCGGCATGTCCTCTGGGGCTGCTATTTCACATTAGCTCTCTTCCCATCTACTAATGAACTCGCCCCGCACCTAACCGCCGATTTGCAGTCTCAAGCAGTCAGTCTGTGAGGCCAACGGTGCATGACGGATTTCGTCAACGCAGCGAAGGAGTACGCCGTCAGCGAGACCCTGGACTGCAGCTTTCGACTGTCTTACCCACTGAACTAATAATACAGTGTTATCTCTCTCCCTCTCTCTCTCTCAAAATTACAGAAGGATACCCACGCAGGAATCTGGATCCTGGAGCCAACTGACGAGGGGTGGCAATGTCAGAGACACTTTAATTCGCCCAATCCCAGCAGATTCGTGACCGATTCTCTGTTGGTGTTGCTACCAGCCCCCAATGCACCTCGTTAGACAATAACGACGGAACGTAGGTAGACATCTTGCCTTATGTTAGAGCTGGTACCTCAGCTCTGCCTAGTTGTAATTTTACAGAAACCTTGACAACAATTGAAGCTTGTTTTCTGCCTACAAATTAGAGCGTATAGAATGTACACGGTGGTGCTATTCAATGCTGACGCGTGCTTGCGCTAATAGCACTGCGTGGTCAAGGTCAGGAGTTGTCTAAAGAAGAATGACTACAAGTTATGGCTTGCCGTCTGCCGCTGAACATCCCCTCATATTTACCAGTAGATTTTTAATTTTAACGCGATAGCGTTAAGGGTCCCGTGTCGCAGAAAATTTGGCGTCAGCAACCGGCATCGGCGTGCGATGTCGGCGGCTGGAGAAAATCATCCCCAACCACGCAGGCCCTCCGAATATATTTAGGTACATGTATACGCCACGCCTTCTTATATGACATGCGGTATACGCGGGTGATATTGCCAAACCATTCTATCATTAATGTTGCTCATACCCTGTCTTGCATTCTTGGCAAAGCTATTCCTCGGAATTTTGAGAATGACAATCCACAAACAAATGTCATGAAACAAAACACCCACAGCGCGTGCCTTTTATGTTAAATATTCTCAGACTGAAATATTAGAAGTACGAAACAAAAACGGAAACCTGAAAATCAATGATTTTTTTTGGCGCGGCTGTGCAATATCTCCGGTATCGCCCCATGCAAGAGGCCGTGTTTCTATACCAGAAAGCTCGCCTTCGTGCATAGCGTTCGCCGCCAGTGTTTCCCGGTAACCATTACGGTTTCTTAAAAGCTGCAGTTGTCGGGAAGCGTGAGAAGCAGTCAGGGATCTTTGAATGCTATCGCGTTCCACTCTTAAAAGCGAAGCTTAAGCGTCCTCCAATTTTTTTCCCCGTGACGCCGCCCACCGATGCGGCTGCGCCTATCAAGTGTGGGCAGTAAATATTTGTCGAGGCGAAATGAAGCAAGCTTTTTGCCGAAAACGCGCAAACGTATTAAAAATGAGGTTTCAACTAACTTCTCGCACACTAAAGGCCATCTCGTGGAGAGTCGCCAGACACCACCGACCAGAAGCCGTCGCGTAATAAAGCACGGGAAGGCACAGCAAAGCAAACCAATTTTCGCACCATTTATCTGACGGCTGTTCCAACCATGGACCTAATTACCCCAATACCGGAATACTGCCGACTAAGGAGTGATATCATGGGTGCAAGCATTGGCTTGAAGGGCCCATCTGAAACAGAAAAACCTCGCCGTATCCTGCAACGATGTGCATTGAAATCATAGGACTGATACATGCTTCAAGTTCTCTGATTTTGCCTTTAGAGCTGTCAGACAGGATAATAGAGTCCAAAGGAAGTTCTGAACGATGCAGCAGCTGTCAGCTTCAGCGTCCTTGAAGGAAAGAGTGTGCGCAACTGTCTTTGTTGGTGCATTCTTTGAAGGTGCATTCTTAGAACAGCGCTTCAGAGATGACGAAGTAGAGACGACAGACACAGCACTGTGTCTGCCGTTATATAGAAAGTAAAAAGAGGGCAAGAATACACTAGGAGCTTAAGGGGTTAAGTTACTGAGATAGTAGGAAAAATGAAAGCAGATTTCGTTGCAGCTTAGAGGATCTGTGAATGATTCTGTAGAATAAGTGTCGAAAGCCTGCAGGACGCACGGAGTAATCGTGTGGACAGTTTTCTTAAAGCTTAAGTGCTGCGCTGGCATCTTGTAGCATACCGACGCGCATGATTCACGCTATCACACTCATAAGGCATACAAGGTGTCAGCCGTGTACGTTCACATTTTATTGGTAGGATTTTGTTTACTACACAACTTGCTGTCTTACTCAAAAGTATTCTTCCTCCCCCACAATGCTCATTGTACAAAACGTCCAGCGAACCGTGCGTTTGTAGGGGTGAAGTAAGGACCTGCCTTCAGCCGTGACTGCAGTCACTGGTTGTGGAGCGGTTCACAGGACGTCTTTAAAGAGGACCAGCCATGACAAGCAACAACACTCTGGCCTTTACCGCAAACCACAAGAAGTCACTTGTGTGGGTATTTGCTGCCCCTTGCGCAACAAGAATGTATAAGGCAGACTTGTAATGCCACGCCCACCGTTCACCGAGTGAAGATCCGGATAATCCGAAGAGGAAGCGAATTCGTAGGCACTGTCGCATTGCGCCCCGCAAGGCTGTTCTTGCCCCGTTCGCAGGGTACAGGTCAAGGGCAGCCTGTTCGAACACTTCCCTGTGTTGTTGGCGTGCCGTGCGGAGCTATTTCTGCCTAGTTATTATCAAGATAAATAGATGAAGTTCCGCTACCTCGCTGGCCATATTTTCTTCGCAGGCCGGATGTAGCCAAATCAAGAAACGTGTGGCGTTAATTGAGCAGCGCTTCACGCTATATTGAAGGAAATATTCAGCCGTGTAAGCATACAATTGCTACGCAAGCCATACGGGATGGAAAAGTAGTGTGCATATATACAAAGAAAACGAACAGCCACGGGCGTTTCCTCGAGAAAAAATATTGTTGAAGCACGTAGGAATTAGACAGCGTAGTAAAGGCAAGGCCGCTTTGCCTTGGCGGGAAAACCCCGTCGAGTGGGCTCACATACGAAGCTCGCGTAGGCATCATTCCGTAAATAGTCTATCGACTGGGCATATAGGCCGGCTGTTACTACGGCTGTACGCAGGCTCAAGACCGTGTTTGCATACGCGAGCTCAAGCCACCCCCACTCCGTTTCCTGTTTCTTTTTTCGACTTTGTGCCTGAGATTTCTACACGGACGTCGCTCGCCTTGGCTGAGGTGCCCGAGAAAGGAGAAAGGAGACACAGTTAACCATTGGCCTGGTTCGGTGCAATCTGAAATGAGACATACACGTTAACCAATTAGTGGTTACGCGGTGATCGCGTAAGATGTCTGGTTCAATCCAGCCAACAACGTTTAGCTGCGAACGAAAAGATTAAAATAATTAACAACGCAATCATTTAGCACACCTACTTCAAAAACAATTGCGTTAGCTTTGGATATATTTACAATATCAGCGGTGAAAACGAAGATTCGTTTCATTTGTAGATGTCCAATAATTGTTTTTGTGCAAGCGAATGATTACAACTTGCCAAATGAATCTGCTGAATCTTATGTGAATACACCTGGAATATTTTATTATATTTTCAACTATTAGACCAGCTTCGCCAACTATTTTTGACCTACACTGGGTGCAGTTATTTAGCGTTGGTAAACGTAAAAAAAATGAGCTTTAATTTTTCCAGAAGCAGCCAAGGTAAGGGCAGCATGGCGTTAATTGTGGACAATATCTGAGGAACCATCCAGCTGCCGTTCAAGCCACCTTTGCTACGCTAGGCAAACGGGGAGATAAAGGAGTTTGTAAAAGACGACCACGACGACAACAACGACGATGACAACAACAAAAAAACGACGACAACAACAACAACAACAACAGCAACAACAACAACGACAGCAAAAACGACGACAACGACGACAGCAGCAGCAGCAGCAGCAGCAGCAGCAGCAGCAGCAGCGACGACGACGACTACCACGACAACAACAACAACGACATCAACAACAACAATGACGACGACAATCTGTGTAAAAAAAAAAAAGACAGCCTAAATAAAAATGTACGATCGACAGTTGCTAGATTTTAACTTCTTTTAAATGCAGCAAGCCTCGTCGAATTAGGTGGTGCCGAGCAAAACGATTTCTCCGTTTCCATGTATTTAGATAGGAGCCCCCAAGATAAAGTTTCCTCTTAAGTACGTGGATAAAGGTGTAGACATGAAAGACAGGGCTTCATTGACCAACCATGGTTCTCACAACTGAGAAAAACTCAAGTTCTAAAAGTAAATACTAAAGAAAATAAATGATCAACCACTCATTTAGTGAGAAAGCGGTCTTAAGTGCACCCCACCGTCTAATAAAGAAAAGGAATTTCGTTGACCATTGATGCAGGCAACATTCCTCACCATCCGCAATTATTCGGTCGTGCAGGTAACTTCTAACTTGAATTGTAATGCGTCTTTACCTCACACGAAAAAAAAAAAGGATTGTACAAAACTCTTCCACTTTTCTGGTTGACATTAAACGCGTCGCATATTGCTTACCTCAAGAAAACGATTCGGCAGAACCCATCTCCCGATGAATGTCGACGGTAATGCGTTTCGTATGGAATCAATATAGCGATTCAATGTATTATCACCGTCGAAACGAGCTATGTATGAAGGGCAGCGCGACTCCTCTTTCGCGCTTCCTTAAGAACGCAGGGCGCCATCTAGCGACACCACTACGAAGCTTGCGCGTGGCCTCCGAGACGACAAGCGTTCAACGCCGGTACGTCTGAACGCTGTGAATTGTTCCCTCGCTTGCTGCACAGCCAGTGTCACATACTGAGTGACCCAAGTTGGCGAGCGGTTCATTCAAGAGCGGCACGCACCCAGTGCCTTCGGGTCGCAGCGGGTCAATTTTGACCACCTGGGCTTCTTTAAAGTGCACCCAATGCACCGTACACGATCGTTTTACCGAACTACATCAGTATTTTTTAAATATAACACAAATCGAGCAGCCGAAACTAAGTCATTTTTTTTTTGTCTACGTGGTGCGCACAGCAGCGCGATTTTGCCAACACAGCCGTCTAAACAAAAATGAGCCAGCTTACGAACAGCACGCCATAAAAAGTAATGCGTTTCGAAAAAAAGAAAGAGCCAAGTACACGGCCAGTTTCAATCAGTATGAGCCAAGTGCAGTGAGCAAATGGGACGTCTGAAGGGACGTCCCGTGTGTAAACAAACCGTATACTGTGCGCAGGCTGGTTCCCGTGCGAATACTGCTTTCCAGGTGGACTTTTTTTGCACTTCTTGTGCTGCGAAAAACATAGGCGACGAGTCACATCCAGAGACACGGGAAACGAACTGCAAGCGACGCATATTATGGGTGAAAAATTGAATTGTGGCGGTGCGCAAGTACACGCATACGAAAATCGTTTTGAAGTGCAATCTCGTCCTGAATGCGCATGTGAAAATCTGCGAAGTTACGTTTCGTGATCTGCCGAGTTCAGGACGTGGTTCATTTTTCCTCCAGTACGCAAGCACTACCAATTGCAGCATTGACGGTCGACGGACGTCTCCGGATCCCGCCGCTCGTTAGCTACGGCGTACAACGTACAAGGTCCATCTAAATAGGTCGTGAAGCTTGGAACGAAACGCGTGCCAAAACCTATCACCAGAAATATCAGTCAGTGGTGCACGATTGAAGCGCGACTAGGTGATGGGGGGGGGGGGGGGGACAAACACTGAAACTAGGAAACCTATGCGAAAAAAAAAAAATGTTCGAAAATTTTTATTCAGAATACTGTCATACGAGTATTTATCTCCTTTGAAATATTTTTGCTGTACTAAAACAACAAATGTTAATTTTGTTTCTATTTCACAAACAAATTATTAGTTCGTCCTTGGAGACCCCTACCAACCGGCGATTCTGGCGCAAGGCTTGGCAAGACTGTGCAAACCGGCTATTATGTCGTGCGGAATGGCGTTGCTCACTAGAACGCCGCGGTTTTATCCGAGTTTTTTTTTTTTTTAATTTCCTTGCGTGTTTGTTCAAAGTGTGGCGTGCACTTCACTTCAAGTTTTGCGTGGCCTAGCACACGGCATTCCGTGGCGAAAGATGTGAGTGCAGGTTTCTTGTTATCGTGCAAGTTCACGCTGCAGCATCCGACGTACAGTGTCTCGTCGTGATGATAAATGCGGAACGCTCCGCTAAAAAACGTCGCGCAATGATCGTTCACTCTCCGTAACACAGGCTCCGACGGGAAGCAAAATTAGTAAGTGAAATGTTTTTTAAATGATAATGTGGAGCAGTGTTGTTTTGTGTGGTAACTGTTGGATATGAATACATGGTGTCGCATGGAATCGCGAATGATTCCGTAAAAAGGTTTCGCATATGTTGCTATACATTACGACTGTGCGCTGGCGATAGTACTTTTTATCCATTGAAACAAGTTTTGCTTGGTCAAATATATTGGTTGCATTATTCTATACGAATAAAAGTGAAGTTTTGTTGTAACCTCTGTGGAACTGTAATTTATTTCCATCCTATTCGCTCACCTTCCTAAGGCTCCTACTGGAGCAGTTGCCATCAATAACAGCCTAATTATGATGACATTAAGACATACGCCACTTCTTAGTTTAATGACACGCTGGCGCTTCAGCTGAGGTGAGTCGCAAGCGCGCCTCAGCCTCAAGAAAAAAACAAAAAAACTAACTGCTGGCGTAGCGGTCGAAATGCCGGACGCTGAAGAAATTCAAACCTTCGCGCCAAGCAGCCTAAGATCTTGACGTCACTGCCATTTCCGGTTGTGACGTCACTTTTATTTTTATTTTTTGCTTGCTGTTAGTTGTCCCCCCGATACATAGATGGCGACGGTTGCAACGAGCCGCAATTTTCTTGACATGTGGGCTTCTATGGAAGCTACGCTATCAGTTTACATATACCTTGCAACGTATGTTTTGAATGTAGGAAGTGCACGTGTGTCACGACGTGAACAGGGTTGCTGATAAAGAAAATTCCATGCATTCAGAAAACCACTGCCCATGCTCCACCGATGAGAGGCCTGCAGTAGACACCTAGCTTGCCTTTCGCAAGCCGGACAAGGTGCGCCGCTATCAATGGAAGTTAACTCTTTAAGGACAAGACATAAATACCCAAAGGAACTGTTTATTTCTCTCCCAATTAAATTCGCCAATGTACACCGATGATAAGCATATTCAATGAAAAAAAAATATTTTCAAGAATATTTTTCAGCAAAAGGGGGGGGGGGGGGTGGAACAGCAGGCAAAACAATAAAAGTGAGCTTGATCCCAAGGCATCTACACAGTCCTTTGGAATTTCTACGGACAGTTCCCGTCAGATGTAAAACATACGTCTACATTGCATTCACGTTACCTGTGTGATACTGCATCCGAGCATCTCGCACTAATCTGTCTTCTCAGACCGAGCTTGCTGTTGTTGTCGTCCTGAGTGGTTGTGGCCCTAGAGTTGTTGTTGTTGTTGTTGTTGTTGCCTCAGAACATGGCTCGTACCCACAGGGGAGATTGGCCACATTAGATTTGAAATGTGCGTCTAACAAAACAAAATGGGAGAAAGGCACATTTAATACAAAGCAATATTCAACTCAATGCCAACAGAAAATTTGAGAGGGCATATTCATAAATTTAGGGGGAAAAAAATAAAGTGAAGTGTCCCACGGTCGGTACCCTAGCAGTGAAGCCTTCCTGACGCTTCAATAAACTTGTGGATAGCAGAAATCATTGACCCATGGCTTGTGCCTAAGTGACACGCACCAAAGGACAAAATGTTTGGTGTAGTAAGCGCTAAACTCAGCTTACTTGTAGGAAATACTAGGAACATTCTGCGGAGGGAGGAGAAGCGTTTCTCGCTGTAATATAGTGAGAAACCCTATGGCTCAGGCGCATACCCACAGTGGGGGATTTTTCAAAAGAAAGCGAGTCGCGTGCCAGAATTTCTTCCTCGTCCTCTGTTCGTTTTCTCATCCAACAGATGACGCTCGCTCCATGTTATTAAGTGTTCGCCGAAGACATACAGCCAGTTACTCCGTTCTTAGTACCGAAACTGAGGAAGAAAAAAATCGGCGGTACCCATCTCACGATGACTATCGACGGTAATGTGTCTAGCATTGAATCAATATCGTGACACAACGTACTGCGACCGTCGAAACAAGTTAAGTATCAGGCATGTACTGGTGCAGACTGCTCTTTAGCGCTTTCCTAAGAACACTCGGCTCCATTTAACGGAGCCACCGCGAAGCCTGAGCGTGGCCTCCGAAATACATGGCACGCCGGAGCGTGCGAACGCTGAGAAACAAGTAATGCGGCAACCGGGCTGCAACACCCAACCGGGCTATGGTGGCTACCCTAACCGGGCTTCTCTCTCGCGCTTCTATTTGGCACGCTGCGCCACCTGCTGGCGCTTCCGAGAAGTCCGCGCCTATAGCCTCCGAGACAAGAAGCGTGGCCCACCTGGGCCTGCGAACGCTCAGAATTGTTCCCTCGCTTTCTGCACACTCAGTGGCACATACTCGGCGACACAAGTTGGCGAGATGTTGATTGAAGAGCGGCACCTATATAGTGCATTTGTGGCGCTGCCCGCTAAAGCGTCGTGTTGCTGTCCTTGAGAAACCCCTGCGACGTCGGCAGGATTACACCCAGTATCTGAGAAATTTAAAGGATCTTTCTCGTCATTGTAGAGCGGCCCATTCGCAGTGGCACATACCTAGTTACCCAAGGTACGGTGGCTAGATTGGTATAGGTGTGCCGTCCGCCGGGCTGGAAGAGTAGTTCAGCGCTTCTCCGCATTATGACGACAAAAATTGGCGCTGCGGTCGGAGGTTTGTCGCAGGCGGCGCGCGTTGTCTGCTGCTGCGGCCACATTACATTGGAGCTGCGGCATATATACCATCGTATTTAAACTGAAAACCACATTCACAGTGACAGCATAGAAGGTTACAAATTTCTGAAGGTAGCAGAGCTCTGTCACTTGCGAAGGTAACGTACTTGCCTCTTCCGTCACCTGTTTGTATCCCCGTTTGAGGTGCAAGAATATAAGAACTATTAACGCTGTTTAGTTGGATAAACACGTTAAACTTGAGTCTACGAGGAGAAGCACGAATTCTGCATGGACGAAATAGCCCTTCATCAGTTCTTCTAAAGCGAGAAAGGCGAAGTCTGTGTTGCGGAAAAGATGCATGCAGTAGTATGTAGGGGTTGTACACGAACCTGCAGGGCGTATTCTTATACCACGGAATGCGCATGAGAAATGATGTGACTTGAAGGGATGTAAAACACCATGGCATAAATATTGATATTCGTACAACTAAAGTCCTTTGGTTCAATTTCCTTGACTGCATTGGCGTTATTATAAATTTATAAAATATATTATCAACTTGTTCATGATGAAAAAAAAAAGTTCTTACGTTCAATTATGTATGATGAGAGCAGTAGCATGTAGCATGAAAAATCATAGTTTGGACTCACGAAGATCGTATATATGTATATTTGAAAGCAATAATAATCTAGTTAATTCCTCGATCACACATGCAAACCATGCAGCAACACCAAGCGTTTATTGCAACTATAGATTTACATGAAACACTGCACTGCATCACAGCACTCAAAATGCATGTAGCATAGCGTAAGGTGATTTTTCTTTTCTGGAGTACGCTTAGGGGCCAAGTTTTGGTCGTCACAAGGAAGTGCCGGCCAGTAATGTGTTAACTTGATTATGCTGTTCGTAATTTCAGTTTTATGCTGCTCACAACCGATGACTGGCGAAAGGAAAAAAAAAATGCCAGCGGCAGGGCATATCTGCTAGTCGTTGTGTTGTAAACCGCGGCCGCTGCACTTGAAGCTGAATTTTTTGCAGGCACAAAGATTTCGTGGGCCGTCTTAGAGCAGGTTTATTTCTTCACTTGTCTACAAATACTCATTTTTCACCTGTAGAACAGGTACGCTATATCTTCATTCGCATCCTATTTGCTTGGAGCGTGTGTATAAGTTTGGCCAATGCCTCCAGAGGAGGCATTGGTTTGGCTCGCTGTCTCTTCCGGATTATTTCAACGGCCGACACGCCGTTGGAGCCTCGCTTGTTCTTTTCTAGGAATTTTATTCGATATGCAAGGCGCAGCGTCGGGTAGCCCCGAAGGAACAGTGTCACTCATTAGCCGCACATACGCCATCGGAATCTGTATACAATCTTCCTGCTGGTCATACGCTCGATGACATGCTCCTTGAAGTGGCGCTGGCACATGACTAATGCCGTTGAAACCTTTTTTCAGCACGGCGAAGGGCAAGCTCACGTCTCTCGGAAAGTTATGGGTCTCAGCGCATCGAAACCAATGATTCTATCGCACGTGGCTTGCATGTTTGTAGGCGAACTTACAATTCGGCGCAAAGCAAGTAGTGCCCTTCCGGCTTGGTTTATTCTGTGCAGGAACACTTTCACTCTGTCCCGGAGTCTCACGAGCCTAGTATTCACGAATATCACCCACAATCTTCACTTTGCTCCTTAAACGTCTAAGGAAATTACAGGAACTCGGAGAACTATTGTGACTGCGAGCGCAGCGCTCCGTGCCGTGAGCGTGTTAACAGACGATATAAATGACCGCTTTTGAAAATTACTCATTGCCACAAGAAACACCGCACTGTTAAGCACTCTCTTAACATAATTTAGCCATTTTCTTTCAGGTTTTACTATGAAAACCTATTATTTTAAATATAACACACGCGGAATAACAACACTCTCAGTAGCAGACGACGCGCGCTTCGCGGCAAACCTCTGACCGCAGCGCCACTCCTGCTGTCATGATGCGGAGAAGCAATGAACTACTCCGGTCGGCACACCTACCAATCTAGCCACCGTACCCAAGCTGGCGTCAAAGCTAGTGCCAGTTCCGGTGCGAGAGGTCACGTGCGTTCCTGGACACGGCTTTTGCGGACGCCTTTTGCAGACGCCAGCTGGGCGCGCGCTTTCGCCATCCTAGCCAAAAAACACGAGAGAGTTTCTTGGCTTGGTACGCCCCTATTGGCACACACCTACCGGCCCACACCCAGTGACCCCAGAAGGTATGAAAGAAATTAATTGAAGACCTGAACAGAAGAGTGGCAGATACCGAGTGCTCTATGTCACCGTCAGATAGTTTCATTGACAAGGGGCACCTACCCAGTCCCGCCTCTACAGTGACCCATGTCGGTGTGAAAGAGGTTCGTTGAAGAGCGGCATATATGTACACATTGCCAAATACTCAATGACCCAAGCGGGTCAAACGGTTGGTTTCGAACCTCGTTCCCTCAGCACTGCTGCCCGATACGCGACGCCTTCGACCATGGACTACCCGGTGACCCAGATAGGCGGGAAAACGGTTAGAGACAAACATAGATAGATACCCCCGAAAAGTGCGTGAGGTACCCTCCGAATGCAAACGTATTAAAATATTTTTTTCTTGTGTATTGAGTGTAGTCAACACGTTAATAAAGGGTCAAGTGTAGTATGTATGTAGCTTCCCATTTTAGTGGAAAACCGGTAAAGGCAAGATATTTCGCCAATGTTTCTTTTTCTTCCATGTCTACGACGTCGAGGTTGCTTGATATAAAATATTCTCAATGAAATGAGCCACAAGTGCTGTTTCATAACTATATGAGCTGAATCTAACCTTTAAGCGCGATTTACTATGAAAGTTTCCACATAAATGTTGTTTTCTGACCTTGTGGTAGCTTGTTTTACTTGTACCACTATTGTTTCACAAGTTACCCTGAATACAGTGAGGCATTACGCTTGCACCTTTCTCGACACTTAATTAGGTGCTTTTGGTTCATTAAAAAGAATCTTCTCAGATGTACACGCGCTAAAAAGTTGGCGAATCGAAAGGCAAAGCGAACGGCGGTACTTCTGGAAAGTTATTCGGTTTATTAAAAGACGGATGCATTCTAAGGCGTATATTTGTTGCATTGAAGATATTTAGGTTATGTTTATTATTTCTTTGCGTAATTCCGAGAGAACAGAGTCAGTCACGAGCACATTGGTAACGGTGGTATGGTGGGTACACAAGCCGATTCGTTATATGAGTGTTTCTCCAGCGGCGTGAACCCATCAACACTGATAATCTTAGACCCATTTTTCTTACTTCCTGTGCGGGGAAGCTAATGGAAACTATGGTCAGGGATCGTCTCTCCTCCTACTTGGAAGAGCGTAACACTTTCGCTGACTCCATGTACGGCTTCAGACCCAACAAATCTGCGCAGGACATACTCCTACAACTACACCACGAAGTCCTCACTCCCATAGAACACCCCCACAATGACAAGATCATTGTAGCGCTTGACCTTAGGGAGCCTTCGATAACGTCAAGCACGAAGTCATCCTAGCTCACTGACAGAGCTGCGTACATTCGCATCCAAGATCAGGAATACGGTCCTTACCCACTGGGCACGCGAGGCACAGCACAGGGCGCTGTGTTGTCGCCTCTCCTTTTCAACTTAGCTATGGTATAGCTCCCGGCCCGGCTGGATGCTGTCGATGGGGTAAAACATGCACTTTATGCCGACGACATCCCCCTGTTGGCCACAGAGGGCAACCTGGGCAACATGGAGGACAGCCTGCAAGCCGCAGCGCATATAGTGGACGAATATGCGACATACTGCGGCCTCAAATGTTCCCCACAAAAGTCAAAATTCGTGCACATTCGGCGCACGCCGAAGTGCACTTCGTTCATTAACCTTTCCCTACATAGTGGACCCATTAATGAGGCACAGGAGATCCGTGTCCTTGGACTCCACATACACAAACACCGCCGAGTAGAGACAACACGTCACAAACTCCGTAAGGTTGGAGAACAGGTTGGCCGCATGGTCCGCCGGGTCTCCAACAAGCGGAAGGGGGGGGGGGGGGGGGGCTCAAAATTGAGGATGCGCTTCGTCTCGCACAAGCTTTTGTCACGAGTCGCATCTTGTATGCGACTCCGTACCTGCACTTACGGAAACACGATGTACATTTTTTGGAGGTCACCCTCCGCAAAATCATCAAGAGGGCCCTAGATCTCCCCATCTCACCTCCAATGCGAGAGTTCTTGCCTTGGGGGTGGTCAACACCTGCCGGGAGCTTCGGGAGGCTCCCTTGACGAATCAATACACCCGCTTGGCGCAGACCCCGTCAGGCGGACGACTCCTAGATCGCCTACACATTAGGCATGAATTCCACACACAGGAGCGGGTACGAGTGCCTGAAAACTGGAAATACGCGATCCATGTTCGACCGCTCCCCACCAATATGTCCCATGAGTCACACACTGGTCGCCGGGAGGCGCGCGCTCTTGCCCTCCGGCGCCACTACGGCTCCAAGCAAAGCGCATTTTACACGGACATCGCCGGCCCTTACCATGGGGGTTGGTATACGGCCACCGTGGTCCACCAAGACAGGCAGGTGGATGGTCTCTCCTTCCGTGAACCCAATGCTACCCATGCTGAAGAGGTGGCCATAGCCCTAGCTATCTCACATGACACTTCCAAAACCATCATATATGTCTCCAGAGGAGCCTGTCGAAATTTCCAGCTGGGATGGATATCACCCCTAGCTGCTCAAATTCTTCGACCTTGTCCGCGGGTAGGTGACCCCTCTCCCTACTCAATAATCTGGACTAGAGCACTGCACGGGCCGATTTTTGCGGCCCGGGCCCGGCCCGGGCCCGTTTTTACATTGGGCGGCCCGCCCGAGCCCGATCAAAACTTTTATGGCGAGACCCGGGCCCGGCCCGGGCCCGGAAATAATCTACGTTACCCGCCCGGCCCGGCCCGCCACCCCTTTACCTTAAGCCCGAGCCCGGCCCGAGCCCGGCTCGAGCCCGGTTCGAGCCCGGCTCGAAACCTGCCCGAACCCGGCCCGAGACCAAAAAATACATGTTTTTCAGAGTTAAGAAGCCCGAGAATAACTCGCAGAAAGCCCGAGCCCGAGCCCGGGCCCGCGTCAAAAAACCCGAGCCAGGCCCGGGCCCGGGTCAAAACGCACACGCCGTGCCCGAGCCCGGCCCGAGCCCGTGAAAAAACTGCTCTACCCGGCCCGGCCCGGCCCACGGGCCGGGCCGGGCCCGGACTTTCGGGTAAGCCCGAGCCCGTGCAGTGCTCTAATCTGGACCCCCGGCCATCAGGAACTCACAGGCAATGAGGCAGCCCACGCTGCCGCCCGCGCACTCATTCCCCGGGCAGTTGCCTCCTCCACCGATGACCACTCTGATCCAGAATACAATCCTCTTCTCACTTTTAAAGACATAAGCACCCATTATCGGGACTCCCACCGCCGCTTTCCTGCGCTCTGCAAAGGGCTCAAGAAGGCGGACAAGAGAATTCTTCGCCTATTCACTAATACACTACTGTGCCCGGCAGTGCTCAAACACTTTGACTCTTCCTTTCCGGCCTCGGCCAGTACTGTGGGGAGGTGGCTGACACCTACCACATGGTATGAGCATGCCAACTCAATCCTTCTATAACCCCCAACCACAACCCAACCCGAGAGGACTGGGAGGCGGCCCTGCTCGGCTGCCTGGACCTTCCGGCCCAACAGGCCATGGTCCAGCGCGTCACGACAGGGGCCACGACCAATGGAGTCCCTGAATAGGGACTCCACCTAGTATTGTAGGGAGCTGGCCCACTAAGGGCTGGTTTTTCCGAACAACCTCTATGTAAATAACACCTTAATAAATGTTTACCATCACCACCACCACCACCACCACCAGCGGCGTGAGGGGCGGGGTCCAAGGCGACTGCCCTTGTCTTCTTGCACCGCCGGCGCCCTCTCCCGCAGCCTCAAGAGCGGGAGAGTGTGACAGCGGTGGCAGAAGAGGAGGGCCACCAAGATACAGTGACCAATAAAAAGCGCATGGCAGCAAAATAAATAAATAAATAAATAAATAAATAAATAAATAAATAAATAAATAAATAAATAAATGAATGAATAAATAAATAAATAAATAAATAAATAAATAAATAAATAAATAAATAAATAAATAAATAAATAAGATTTATAATTACGCGAAGCAATACTCACATGCTCAAAACAATCTGAAGCGACGCTTTAGTGGAGCGGTAAACTAAATACTACCCTAATCAATGAGATGCGTATAATTGGTTTTATCTTCACCCATGCCAGGCGCGATATCAGACAGTGCATATGCACCGCCCAGGCCCCAACTTTAATGTCATGCAATGGTATGCACTTTGCGGAGATGCACGACTCTATAATCCTCCTCTTTTATACCCAGCCTTCCACCTTTTACCACTGGCTTCTTTTGCATTCTTTTCACCTCGGCATTGGTTTATGGATAAGGGACAGAGCGTGGCGTCAGGCAATGTTAATGAACGCGACACAGTATTGCATAGATGCAATATTCTTCCGTGCAGCATTGGTTGAACTGCAAGGACGTAGAATCCTCGACTGGCACGGCTGTAAATGACCCAAAACACAGAGGGCGAAGAACCCGACCATGATGAATGCTGACTACCAACTAGAACTTCAATGAAAGCACACACACTCGCGTGAGTACAAGCCATGGTATCAACATTTCTTTGCCGCGGACAACCAAGCAAAAGCAAGGCTGACTTCTCGTAGTTTTAACACAGTGTTGGCACGCGGCAAAAATGATGTGATCGCGGCTTGTATTTAGGAAGGTGTGTGTGATTTCATTAAAGTTTCGGTTGGTAGTGCGTATTTGTGTACCCAGTATCTTTTTTTGTCCTGTGTCTTTTGCCCATCCATACTTATGCGTCCAAACCAACTCGCACAGCTCTCTCTCTCTCTCTCTCTCTCTCTCTCTCTCTCTCTCTATATATATATATATATATATATATATATATATATATATATATATATATATTGTCAAGGCGAAGTGAACTTGGCCGCGCGCGCTCGCAAGGCGGGCGCTTGAAGAGAAGAAAGACGACGGACTGAGAATATAGAACAGCCGGCCCAGGTGGTGCTGTCATTCGATATGACTTTCTTGATTTACTTTAACATATAACTCTACGCTGTTGAATACTAATTTCATAGATATTCGGAAATGTATCCTCAATATTAATTTGGAATAATCCACCCATTTCTTGGCCAATCCCCCTCCGTGGGTAGGAGCCACAGGCGTGATAGGCTACAACAACAACAACAACGACGGGTGCTGTCTCTGTGTTTCTCCTCATTACAATGGCGCAGCCGGCGAACGCCAAGTCTTAAGAGGCTTCAGCCTTAAGTACCGTCCTGCAGAGGCCTTGCGTCCTCCGGCATCTCGCCGTCCAGGGTCCTTCCGGCGAGGGAACGCCGTCAACGCTTCCCTTCGCATAGATGCCGCACCTGGGACTCCGTCAAGGTCCGATCCGCAAAGGCATGCCGTCCACGCTGCCTTAGACATGGATCCTCGCCGTCGTACGTTCGTTCCTGCTGCGGCCAGGGAACGCCGTCTACGCTTCCCATGCCCTTTATCCCGGCCCCATGATATCATCGACATATCAGCCAGCTAGGGATGCTGTTCACGCTCCCCTGACCATGCTTCCGGCTGCAGTGAGTGCCGCATACGCCACCAGTTCTGGCTCAACGGATGACGTTCAGGCTCCCTTGGCCACTGGTCCGGCTGGCCCGAGTGCTGCGATCGCTGCCGCCGCCTCAGGGTACGTGGATTCCGCGCCTGGCTCTACGGGCGGCTCAGCCGGCAGCTTGTCCGACGCCATGCGATCCATCTCGCTGCTGACCCAACGGCTCGAGGTTATGACGAACACCTTCGCATCCCTCAGCGGTTTCGCGGTTGCACCTCACATTGGGACAGCGCTTCAGCCCCTCCGTCATGGACCCGTCCTGCCTGGGAACGCCGTCCACGCTTCTCTCGGCGAGACTATCATGCCCGGTACTACTTCGACTCCTCAGCCAACAAGGTATGCCACGAAGCTCGGGAGCAACACCAAATTGCCACTGCCGACAAGGTTTTGACATATGGGATCACGGCCTGCCCTGCTGTAGACCCCGGTTGCCAGCTACCTTTTCCACCGCGGGTCTCGGACTCTGCTTCGGCATCAGGCACCACACCATCACTGCCAGAGCCCGCGATAACATGCTATTCACAGCAGTCGGTGACGCGGTCTCCAAGCTCGCTGTTGGACGTGCCCATGAAGGTGCCGTCTCACCGGGTGACACCGTCGGCTCTATCCGAATTAGTGGGAAACGCCGGGCGCACTTGCGCTTCCGCTACCATCCCGCTTCCGCTAGATCCACCTAGTATCCCGGCCTCGAACTTGGACAGCTCAGCTGCACACGACGTGGCATCGAACACCTTGAGGAGCCTTGTCCCGTCAGTGGCAACTCTGCAAAAGCGCAAGTTGCGTCCCATGCGAGCACGGATGCTCACCTCCTCAATTAAGAAGCCGCGTCGTAGACCACACCGATGCGTTGCGACCGAATGCGATCAATGCGACCATGCGCGTTCAGTGCTACAAACTGTGGTTTGGCGTCAAGAATTTCCTGTCGCATTTTTTCAAGAGCCACGGGATAATCGTCGGCGAGACCTGCGACCAGCGCGCTGCAGTCAGTGCCGCCCGCCAGAGAAGCCGGTTGCGCGATGGACGGATCACCAACGACGACCTCAAACCCTGGACAAGTTGCTTAGTTGCAAGCGCACCGAAAACTTGCAGCGTGGCCGAGTGTCAAGGCGAAGTGAACTTGGCCGCGCGCGCTCGCAAGGCGGGCGCTAAAAGAGAAGAAAGACGATTGATTTATTGATAAGCGAAGTAAAGTCATCACGACGGCCTTGATCAATATATATATATATATATATATATATATATATATATATATATATATATATATATATATATAGTTGCCAAAAGGCGTTTATTGATAAGCGAAGTAGAGTGAGTCGCGACGATCTTGATCAGCAGAGTGCCGACCGAGATGATGATGATGATCCTGTATCATGGCTCGCATCCACTGAGGGCGATAGGCCAAGAATCGGGCGGCAGTAGGTAGCTAAAAAAAATTCCTGTATTCAGCTAGCTATGCGCACTTCGTCGTCTTCCTTCACACCTCTTGGATGCCCCACATCCTGTTGAGGCGTAAACCCAGAACGCACCTAAGATCGAGTGTCACAATATATATATATATATATATATATATATATATATATATATATATATATATATTACCACGCGCCTTCAAAGGTGGGCTGACGACATTTATTGAGAGCACTTGGGGTCTGGAGAAAACGGCGGCGAGAGCGAACTATCAAGCGGGGCGGTTGGCACGCGCACTTCTTTCTTCTTGCGCCTCTACGCTTGCCCTGTTCCCACTACTACAGGTGACATTTCCCCCCTTCCTCGGAAAGAGCATCGGCTCGATGCTCAAGAAGTGGTGTGGAAAAGGAAAAAAACAACAAAAAAAAAACAACAACAACAACAAACAGAAAAGAAAACACTCTCAATGAAGATGCTCGCACACAGAACACAGTGAGAGCTACAGCAGCGTAGCTAGAAACAATTCTATACCTCTCTACAAACAGAGAGGTAAGCGCATTAGGTGCAAATGGGAGCGTAAAAATCACGAACGCGCAACGTAGGGCTTCATGCGTAGGACGTCAACTATGTCATAGCTAGGTGGTTGTCTACGCCGTGTTTGCGCCGCACTGTTTGGAACGACTTCACAGTTCACGTCACTAATACCGGCTGAGCAACTTTTCACAACGGCCACGGCGGCGGCCACGGCGGCCACGGCGGCCACACCAACACTTGGTCTCCGGGACTGTAGTGCACTTGCCGGTGATGGGTGTTATAGCGCTGTGCATCTGCGTGTTGCTGCTCATCGATGTACAGCCGCGCGAGCTGGCGAGCCTCCTCAGCGCGCTGAGCAAATTCTTCGGCGTCAGTAGTTAGGTGCTCGGCGTCGTGGCACGGAAGCATAGCGTCAAGCATCGTCTGTACTTCGCGGCCGTAGACGAAGCGAAATGGTGTGAAGCGCGTTGTTTCTTGTACGGCAGTATATTACGCGAAGGTCACTTAAGGCACGATACGATCCCATGTTTTGTGCTGGACGTAGTTGTACATAGAGATCATGTCTGTGATGGTCTTGTTTAATCGCTCCGTAAGGTCGTTGGACTGCGGATGGTAAGCGGTCTTCTTTCGATGCCTGGTGTTGCTTAGTTGAAAAATTTCGACAGTGAGTTGAAAAATTTCGACCCGTTCCTCTGTTGTGATTACAGTGGATGGGGCACCATGACGCAATACAATGTGACAAATGAAGAACTGCGCTACCTTAGAAGCCGTGGCTCGTGGTAGTGCCTATGTCTCGGCATAGCGGGTTAAAAAGTCAGTGGTGGCAATCACCCACTTGTTGCCCTCGGTTGACAGAGGAAAAGGCCCAAGAATGTCCAAGCCGACCTGGTCGAATGGCTTATGGGGTGGTTCGATGAGTTGCAATAACCCGGCGGGCTTCAGGGGTGGTGACTTTCGTCGCTGACATTCACGGCAGCCTTTAACATACTGTTTAACGCTTACCGAAAGCCCGGCCCAGTAATAGATCTCGCGCACTCTAGCAAGTGTTCGTGAGGAGCCGAGGTGGCCAGATGTGGGCTCGTCACGGCAGCGAAAAGAATATCGTCCCGCAAGTCTTTGGAAACTACTAGGAGGTAGGCTCGGTCATTCGAGCAGGCGTTCTCTTTGTACAGCACATTGTCTCGCAGACAGAAGGACGTCAAGACGCGACATAGATGGCGTGGTATGGTTGTTTGACGGCCCTCTAAGTGGTCAATGAGAGGTAGAATTTCAGCGTCGCCACGCTGCCATCTGACCAAGTTCGACGTAGTAAGGGCGCCCAGGAAGCCGTCGTCGTTTTCTGACAGTCGACTGACAGATTCGGCTGGAGCACGCGACAACGTGTCGGCGCCTTCGTGCTTGCGGCCAGACTTATAGACTATAGTGACGTCAAATTTATGTAGCCGCAAGCGCCACCGTGCCAGTCGTCCTGCAGTATCGCGTATGTTCGCCAACCAACATAGAGCATGGTGGTCTGTCACCATTTTGAAGGGACGGCCGTAGAGATCAGGGCGAAACTTCGTGATCGCCCAGACGACCGCGAGACACTGTTTTTCTGTAGTAGAGTAGTTCGCCTTGGCGCGGGACAGCGAGCGGCTAGCATAAGCTATTACTCTTTCAATGCCGTCTTAACGTTGGACGAGTACTGTACCAAGGCCGATGTTACAGGCGTCAGTATGCACCTCGGTGTCAGCCTCTTCGTCGAAATGTGCCAAGACGGGTGCTGACCGCATGCGTTGCCGTAGTTCAGCGAAGGCCGCCTGTTGCTCATTCGTGCAGACAAATGGCGTGTCATCCCTGGTAATTCGAGTCAGGAGTTCCGCAATCTTCGAGAAGTTGTCAATGAAGCGGCGATAATACGCATACAAGCCCAGGAAGCGTCGGACGGCCTTCTTGTCGGCAGGAGGAGGAAAAGCTGCTACAGCGGCAAATTTGTCGAGATCGGGTCGAACTCCTTTGGCACTGACGACGTGTCCGAGAAACTTGAGCTCTTCATAACCGAAGTGGCACTTTTCTGTTTTAAGCGTGAGATCAGCCGATAGGAGCGCTTCTAGCACATGCCGCAGGCGATGAAGGTGTTGCTCAAATGTTTCAGAAAAGACAACTACGTCGTCAAGATACACAAGGCAAGTCTGCCACTTCAATCCAGCGAGGATAGCATCCATCATTCGCTGGAACGTTGCTGGGACTGAACACAAACCGAAAGGGAGCACTAGAAATTCGTAAAGGCCGTCGGGAGTCACAAAGGCAGTTTTCTCGCGGTCTCGTTCGTCTACTTCGATCTGCCAGTATCCACTTTTCAAATCGAGTGACGAAAAATACTGGGCATGCCGAAGGTACACGTCCTGGGCACGCAGAGGGTACACGTCCTTTTTAGTAACGTTGTTGAGCTTCCGGTAGTCGACGCAAAAGCGTAGCGTTCCGTCTTTCATTTTGACAAGAAAGACCGGAGACGACCATCAGCTGTTGGAAGGTTCGATCACGCCGTCTTCAAGCATCTCTTGCAGTTGCGTACGAATCGCCTCGCGTTCCTTTGCCAACACGTGGTAGGGCTGCTGGATTGTCGGGCGTCCTTCGGCGCATGTGATGATCCTGTGCCTTGTAACTTAAGTCTGGCGTACCTTAGAAGAGCTTGCGAAGCATGCTCTGAATTCAAGCAAGAGATCGTGCAGTGTTGCCTGTTTGTCGTTAGATAACTCTGAATTAATGTCGATGTTGCCCAGTGACTTGTCAGCCATCCTCACTGGTTCAGGGGCAAAACATTCAGCAACGTGTTCTATTTCTTCGGCAAACGCTATAGAAGTACCGCGGAAGAGGTGTCGATGCTCGTTACTAAAGTTGGTGACTAGCAACTTCGATCGGCCATCACGAAGCTGTAGAACACTCCTGGCCGCACAAACACTTTGCGTCAGTAGATGCGCTAAGGTAGTTTCTGCGACCACTCCACCTTCGCGCATTCCACCGCACATCACTTCGACTAGAACACTGGCTCGTGGAGGAAGTGTAATACTTTCGGCGGAAACATGAAGCGCGTCGTCACGTCATTTGTCGTCGTTTGTGTCGATTGCTTGGTCGGCTGAGAAGGTGACTACACCTCCCGGTAAGTCAATAACAGCGCCGTATTCCTGCAGGAAGTCAACTCCGAGAATGACGTCGCGGGAGCATTCGCATAGGACAAGGCAACTCGCCACGAATGTCGATACTCGAATCCGAACTCTTGTCGTGCAGGTTCCCAGTGGAGTAACGACGTGGCCGCCAGCCGTACGAATCTGCGAGCCATGCCAAGGAGTAAATACGTTCTTCAGAAACGGCGCCATCTTCCCGCTTAATATAGAATAGTCAGCTCCGGTATCCACTAAAGCGCTAACCACGTAACCCTCGATCACCACCGGTATGTCGAGCGAAAGCCGGTCATTCCGTTCAGCTGCCCTGGACCAGGCCCGGCGAGCCGGTGGGGCTCTACAAGAGGGCTGCACCCAAGATGAACCACACCACTCTTCGTACAACAAAGTTCATTCATTCATTCATTCATTCATTCATTCATTCATTCATTCATTCATTCATTCATTCATTCATTCATTCATTCATTCCCTTCAGCTGCAGTTGATGTCGGACCGGCACCCTTCATTACTCGCGTGGATCGGCGGTCTTCAGTGCGTCGACTGCCAGCGGCCTCGGCCCCAAAGGTCGCTGTAGTTCGTTTTCTCGGCGGGGACTTGGCGACCGTCCACTCGAATACCGCTGGGGTAATGGTGAAAATCGCCTTGGCGACGGCGAGCGCGACTGCCTCCCGCTAGGCGGTGGCATGCGTTGCTGAGCCAGATAATCTTCAATGTCCCGAGGTCGTTGGCCCAGTCTGGGTGGCGGCGAGTAGGCGCAAAAGCCCCGCAACCCGAGGCGTCGGTATGGGCACTGGCGTTACAAATGATCTGCCTCACCACAGCGGAAGCACAGAGGACGGCGATCCGGAGTGCGCCAAACGTCTGACTTTCGAGGGGACATGCGTCGATCGTCGGCGTCATGTAACGGTTGCTCTTGCGGAAGCGCAACCGAAGGAGCGGCATGGGGAAACGGTGGAGGCGTGCGTCGTTCCTCGATGTACGGCACCGTTTGGGCTGGTGGAAGTGCAACCGGCTGAGCGGCCTGAAGAAACAGCGGCGGGGATGAAGCAGGCCGTGTCAATACTTCTGCGTAGGTCGCATGGTGGTGTACAGAAGGTGCAGGCGCGGTGTTAGTAAAAGGAAAGTTGGACCGGAGCGCTTGGTGCACTTCATCTTTTCTAACACTCGCAATGGAGCTCACCGTGGCTTGTGGCGTGCCATAAGCCTTCAGTATTTCTTCGCGCACAGCGGTGCGGATGAGTTCTCGAAGGTTGTCATTATTGCTTTCGATGGTCGTCAAAATGTGTGTAGTCGCGTTCACTTGCCGCTCATAAAAGTTCGAGCGATGCTGAAGCATCTTTTCCATACTTACAGCCTCGGCTAAAAATACGGTGACAGTCTTCGGAGGATTGCGCACCAGACTAGCGAAGAACTGGCTTCAAAGGGTGGCTGACGACGTTTATTGAGAGCAGCTGGGCTCTGGAGAAAACGGCAGCGAGAGCGAACTATCGAGCGGGGCGGTTAGCACGCGCATGTCTTTCTTCTTGTGCCTCTGCGCTTGCCCTGTTCCCACTATATATATGAACGTCTGTAGTTCGAGTCCTCATGGGTCACTGTGACTTTTATTCTTTTTTTTTTTTAGTTCTAGCGACAAAGACCGGTGTCCATTGAAGTGACCAGGATAATGAGCGCACTTTAGCTATCGCTGTAAACAGAAAGAAACAACACCATAAAAATTTGTGGAGGCCAAACACAGAATTGGGGATCTACGTAAAATGAAGCTTTCGTGAAACGGCGACTTAAAGGCTACAAAACTGTTCATCTTCTCTAACGCGTTTTTCCACTAAAGCGATTACATGCCTGCATGCCTGGCATATGAGCAAAACGCGGAGTCGCCACCCCATGGCCCACGAGATCGACGCGACCGCGGATTTCACTTTCTTGAGGAAGGACCTATTTTTTATCATGCCATCTCCGCGATCAGTCCAGTTTGCTATTGCGCTATCTCCATGACAGTCCCCCTCCCCCCTAGAAAAAAGAAAGGCGCCTGGGGCCGTATTCTGAAACGTTCGCCTAGGCGAAATTTCTTTTTTCGCTTTCAGGCGTGCGCCGATTGGCTGTTTTAGCAAAATTAGATGAGCTGATTGGGTGGTTGAGCCCGACGTCATTCAATTTGCTCAACCAGCCAATCAGCGCGCATGCTGATTTCGCCTAGGCGAAATTTCGCCTAGGCGAACGTTTCAGAATACGGCCCCTGGACAGACCCACCATATCTTGGGAAATAAGAATAAAAGACTTCGCTTTAATGAAGGAATTTTGCGCGTGAAGGCGCATGCCTGTGGTAGTGAGGATATTTCGGTAGCGTTTGTTGTTTCGCTGAGTAATTCCGTCGACCACAGAGCCGGCCATCGGCACATCCGTAGGAACAATACCGATGGGGCTACATATAGGCCGATTTGTTTTATGAATGCTGTGCCGTGCGCGCGCTTATCGGCAAGACAGGAACAGCAGCAGTGCCCCGCGGTCAGAAAAGTCGGGGAGGGTTCGCGTAGAAAGCTTCGCTTTCATCGTGGTGGTTTCTGCCGCGAGCAGGGATGCAGCCGCAGCCAGTCGCGGCCTCGACCCACCACAAAAATCGGTCGAGGCTTCTGTAATGCCGCTAGCGCTTGTCCACCGGAAGGCGTTTGCTGTCGCGCAACCTTCCCGATTCTTTTGTGGCCGTCCTCACGTGCCTACAGAACAGCAGCGATGCGAGCAACACGCGTCCCGCACAGCACTCGCCCGAAACAGAGGTTGCGTGTTCACAGGCGTACACTGTTATTACGACCGTACGAACAAAGTGACGACAAAGCTGGTGGGAGCGGCTTCAAGGCTTGCATGTATATATAGGATGAGGTTGAACGAAAGGATGGAGGTATTGCTAAGTTGAAATATGTCCTCAGAGATTCTAATTAACTGAATGAGTTGCATTACTTTCGTGTTTTTACCACGCCAAGAAAGACACGGGCACGAATTTTTCGCGCTGTCACATCCTTGATGAACAACAATTCCATTTAGGCTGATGTGCATCATCGGCGCTTCTTTTCTTGCGATATCAATTATATTAACACTGGAGGGGCAGTTTCTGCGCCGCAGTCGCCATAATGTTCCGTACATATTTATGTATAAGTATGCTATATCTGTACATATGCGTTATACGCAAGGTAGATGCTATATTATTTAACTGCCAACGCTGCTCAAACCAGATCGATGAATATGTTTGAGAATTGCAACGCGCAAGGAAAATTCGTAAAACTTTCATTCAGAGCGTATGCTTTTATTCTAAATCTTCTGACTAGTAAAAGTGCCAAAAAAAGTAGAGCTCGCAATCTGAAAACGATGTAATTTCACTAGCGCCGCTCTTTACGAGCAGTATAGTGGCGCATGTGTGGTGCCTACAGGTCCTACACGGCATGTTGAAGCATTTAAGAGTGTCAGAAAGTTTTTGCACTACGCGTATGTCGCAAGGTCGACCCACATAGGTCGCGAAGCTTGGTGCGAAAAGCGGTTCTGAATGAATTGTCACCGACATCAGCAAGGATGGTTATGGGAGCAGTGATTGAAGCGCGACTATGTTTGGAGGGGAATAAACACTGGGAAAGAAAAAAAGCGTTTTTTTTTATTAAAACGAGACGCAGTTAGATTAATTCAACGAAAATAAAATTCCTAATCCATTTTATGTACGCATGACGAGAAAAGAACATACAACTCTATTTTATTGGATCATTATCAATAAATACCTTTTTTCAGCGCCCACCATGAGAGCGCCCATCGATAGCGGCGGGCGTTGATGCCGCTTCACTTGCAATACAATGCAGCTCTTGGAGTGCGTGGAAAGGCGCGCTCGTAAAGTTCAACTGTTACAATACGCCTCCCTCACATGTTGTGTTGTTTTGCATGTCGACGTTTGTCTGAATTAGGTGACGCGGGTAGTTTAGTGTTTGTTTACCTGTGCAGTCTAAAGTAATGAGTTGCGACCGTCAGGTAGTTGTTTACTTTAGTTGTTTTCGTGCGACAGCGCTGGCCGCCGGGCTTGGCGTCTGACGAAAGGCAATCTACGCAATCTACGCCCAAAACGTTCGTCAGCCTCCAAAGAAAGTATGTTCTGTGCAACGATGCGATTTTGACACCCGTACGGCTGATTTTTTTCTGCATCGCTTTCCGCGCTGAAAGCTCGGAACGCCCATCAAGTCGAATAGCGGGGCATTTGAATATAGAGCTCTGCCTCCGAAAACAAATTTCGCGCCTATGAGAACAAAATGACGCCACTTCTGTTCTTAACGGATATGGCGTCAAATAATTTTAGATGCGAACACGGTGGAAGAATATTTAGGTGTTGACACTGCGCGCGACCAAGCGTCCAGATTATGTTCGGCCGCGCGCGGGCGCATCGAGTAGCTCTGCTGCGAGAAGGTAGAGGGCGCCGCGGCCAGCGGTCCCAGCTTAGCGGCGACGGCGGCTTGGCATTCCTCTGCCTCCGCTAAATTTTCGTTCGTAGTGGAGTGAGTAAATCTCAAAGCGCAAAAAAAAGATCGTTATTTCACATTAAAGTGATAACTGTACCAGGCTTCGCTAACATGAAGGTTCCTTGTGCAGGCCGTGGATGACGTGAACACGGATCAATCGGGCAGCACTCAAAGCCCAATGAAGTTACCCTCGCGCGCGCAATTTGTTTCGTCCGGTCTAGCCGTTCATCCAAGCATAAAAAAATTAAAGTGTTAGCCCACGTGCTACGTACCCCTCGATCAGAAGAAAATAGTGACTGCACCAGAAAATGTATTTCATGCTTATCGCTGCTTCCATTCACACTCAGAGAACCGTTCAATCATCGTTGCGCGAATTCAATGTGGCCGCGATATAAATTAAGAAATGAAACGGCGCAAGCTTCCGATATGCAATGCACTAGAGCAAAGTGGCTGTTCATGGCTAGAACTTAAGATGAGAATGCACATCAGCTATGTAAATACTCTTTCAAATGGGAATTTATTAGGCGGGACGAAGCCAGGCGTCTATCTTGAATTAGAGCATCACTACCACAGTTTACTGATGAAAACCTGAGCAAATGCCTTTTTTATTCCAATTGCACTTAACATAGACCGTGTATATTATTCATTGGACTTTCGTCCATTGAGGACTGAGTGACTCTTGCAGGATCTAAAAAAGAAGAGGTAACTTTCTTTTTTCTTAAATTGCATATGAGAATGTGCCAATGTAAGCGTGTTTGACAATGCATGCTACAGCCTGTCCACAAATACACTTACACCCACCACACAATAATCCCATAGACTTTTTTTGCATAGACACAATACGAAAAAACTTGTGCATGAAGCAGCTCGATAACTTTAATAGCTGATAACCATCCCAGAAGCTTGCGGTCTCATACACTCCCACAATGAAAAATGGATAAAAACATGCAAGCGTGTAATATACACCGCACGCGCATTGTAAAAAAAATTCAGTAGCCAGGATGGAACAAATTTGAAAATCAGGCACACATCTGCACAGAAAACAGCCGTATTTTACAGGGTGCACAAATATTTCAAAATATGCAAATGTTACGTAGCTGGACAGAACCATAGTAATGTTGTTGCCGTCCCTTGGAGATAATCGCTTATTTTTTACATTTCGCCTAATTAGATAATTAGTCGTATTTATTGATCTACTTCTCAATTATTATAATTAGATTAAAAGTGTCAATCAGAAAATTGTAGAGCGGCACCAAAGACTCCCGATACAGCTTTGTATTGCTCAATACGCGCTACGTAGAAGTGTTTTTTCGAGCATGAAAGAAGCTCACGAATACACGCAAAGTGCCTCGAGCGACCAGTCGCGCGGCAATATTGCTGTATTCGCGGGTTTCGTTCACGCTCGGAAAACACTTTTATGTATCACGTATTGAGCAACAGAAAGTTATATTGGGAGTTTTCCACGCTGCTGTACTTGTTCATACTTTTTATCCGATTATAGCATTAAAAGAGTTGATTAATTAATTATGAAAATAATTATGTAATTAAGCGGAATAAAAAATAATCTGAGTATCTCCAAGCGACGGCAGACCTTGGTTCTGTCCAGCTACGTGACATTTACATATTTTCCAATCTTCGTGCATGATAGTAAACCACCCAGTATATATGTTTTACATGCAGCAAAATTTGCACAAACTACTGCGGTACACAGGAGGTTCTCTCTTCCGCAACGGCTTTCGAGGTTTGTTTGACCGTGTGAGGTTCTTTGGACAGTTTGGAAATAAGGTGGAAATCCTTCTATCGAGCGCTCCGCGTAATATTGCCACGTGTCTAGCGCGGCGATGACAATGGCATAAGACACATCGGCACTTATGAAAAACATAGCAAGAAGAAGAAGAAGCAGTGACTAGCGCGCGCTATGTTAAAACCGTCCGTTCTTGTTACTGTCTCTGCCGACAAGTGCATTTCGTTTGTCCCTCGAGCTTTCGACGTCGTGACAATATGCCATCGATATCGTATCCTCTGAAAAATGGCTGGTGTAGACATGGTCGGTAGGCGTTAGAGTTCGGTCTGCCCTCAGATTTGCACGGCGCCACTGCTCTAGACGACCGCTGTCGGACGGCGCTTTGAATAAAGGCACACGCTCCGCACAAGTCAGGTATCCAGAATTGCAGTTCGGAACGAAGCACTTTCTAGCCATTTCAAACTCCCCTCAGAAGGCCGCTGCCACCTTCGTCGAGGGCCCGTGGCGACGTAATACCCAAGCACACGCTCATGAAACGAACGCGAACAAAAAAACACACCGCATATCCACGGGGTGAATGATGATGAGTGGGCGAAGCTCCGGAGGGAATCATCGGTAAACCGTGAATCTTCCGTGTAATTCGCCCAGTCTCGCCACACTAAATCGAACGATTGACTTCCACCAATGACACGCGCCATATGTGACGTCATTCCTATTTTATAACAGCGCCCTTCATTATAATTGCACCATCTCCCGCTTAAGGGGACGCTATCACAAACGCGTTAGAAACGTGCAGTACTCTCTAGTAAGGGGGAGAGGCCACAGTGTCTTACGCAGCCGTTTACACATGCCGAAACGTGCACCGTGTTTGCCGACGCCATCATCGTTTATGAATACAGGGGTAAGGCGGAGAGGCCACAGCGTCTTACACCAGCTTCTTACACGGGCCGTAACGCGCTAGCACAAACGCGTTAGAAACGCGCAGTCTTTCGTTAATGTTGGGTATTTATTGCCATCGTGGTGCGTGTGTCCATGTGCGCTTCGTGGCGTAGTGGTTAGCGCCGCGCGTTCGGAAGCGGTGTCCCTGGTTCGATTCCGCTACGGACACAACTTTCGGAATTTTTTTTTCTCATAAAAGTAGACGTGGCTACCTACTACGACGACGACGACGACTACTACTACTACGACGACGACGACTACTACTACTACATACTACAGAGGAGGGACAGACCCACACCCGAAGGAGCTTCGCCCCTAAAATCGTGCCTTCAAAACAGCGCAACCGCACATGCAAACAGGAAGACGAAGCAGCGGCAGCACGCGCCTTGCCGCCGAGGCTGGGACCGCATACCGCAGCGCCCTCTACGACGGCGCCGAACCAGCTGCAACCAAGCCGAACATAATCTGGACGCGAGCGAGCGGCGCTTTCGCGCGCGTTGGGGGGAGAGTGTCAGCACCTCTCCTTATTCTTACACCGTGGATGCGAAGCAGCTTATGGTCGGGGCTATGTCACTCCCTCCCTCCCTCCGCCGTGCGGCGCCCACACCCCTACTGCGCATGCGCAACCTCCTCCCAGTCCTCTCCTCTCGGCATTCCTCCTCTCCTCTCCGACGCTCCTCTCCTCCCCGGATTGCGCAACGGATGGCAACACCTGCGGCTCCGCGCGCGATAATCCGAAGCAGCTTAGGTTAGAGGCGCGACGGTAGGCGCTGCATACTCCGCTGGGGGGCGCCACTGTAGCTCGCGGTATATTTACGCGTGCGCGCGCTCCGCTCCTCTCCTTCTCCTCCCGCAACGCACGGTAAATATAACAGTAGCTACGTACCTCAACCTAACGGAAACGACGAACTGAAAACTAATAGGAACTTGAGTCGACCCCATGGCTGCTTCGCATACTACTCAGGGTTCCCCTACGGGAAGATAGTGTAATTTTTTTCTTCCACCGGATGTGTTCCCTCCTCACACAGATGGCGCTAAGCCCTATGAACCGCCGATAAGCCGCCATGTTTTGAACGTATGGGCTTCTATGGAAGCTTCGCTACCAGGTGTATTTACCTTGTATGTCGCGTCCGCATATAGGCGCACCCACGCGTAGTTAGAACAGACACTAAAAGAAAATGCCACCCTCGCCGGTGGATAGGCTGTCAAAACACCCTTTCCACACCCTTAATTACTCTGAAAATTTTTAATCTGGGTGCGTTCATTGGCAGAGCATCCTTAGTGCAACTTTTCAATAATTTCAAAGTGCTAAGAGAGTATTTTGTGCGAAAGATACACCTTGCCAAATATAAGGGTGCTCGGGAACTTCAACATTGCCGGCAAGTAAAAAGCAATAAGTATCTATTTTCCAGCGGTTTGCGCCCAATCATTGTTCGGGCACGTCATATGGTCGCAGGAGGATGTAGTACATGGTGTCCCTGGTAGTGAAATGAAAAGGCAAAGCGTTTTCGTTTGTTTCTTACTCTGACTTTCGCTTTTTACGACTGGCTCCACTTAAGTTGTTTCAGCTCGGTGTTGTTTTATAGAACAGCTGCCAATCGTCACTGAATCATAGTGCGTAGGGCCAATCGTATTTCATCAGGCGCAAGTTCTTTCTTGGGTATCATCGGGGCTGGCGCAATATTATTTGCAGTAAGTCTTACGGTTATTCCTGCAGTTTGGGTTAGAATAAACATTCACAGGTACATGCGGAGCAAAAACGGGAGAACGTTTAAGCTTCGCCTTTAAGAGTGCAACGCGATAGCGTTATCGGGCCTCGTTCGCATCGCATTTTTCTTTGAGTAGACTTCACTGCAACACAGAACGTGGGATAGCCAGCTTACAAAGAACAAACTTACACCGATTCCCCTAAAGTCGACTTCACTTTTAAGCAGAAATGCATTGCTGGGAAGACGTTTTTCCAGGGACAATATAAGTCCTTTTATAATAAAATGTGAAGGCCCTAGGACCTTTATTATTATTTTATTATTGTTAGCTATTGCGCCGACGCGCGCGCGTGTCCAAAACGCATTAGGCAGGCCAAGTCCCAATTTGACCTGCCGAGGATGCGAGCGCCATCTGGATAAGATTTTCGCAAGTAGCCTACCCGAGCACTCCGTTGTTGGTATGGTAGAAATGCTGGAAAAGGGGTTTGTGTTTGAGTTCCCTCGTAACAGAATTACGTTTTCTCGTACATTAAAAAAAAAAAAAAAAACTGCCCGATGCCACCATGTCTGTAGGTTGTGGTGAAGTCGTACTTTGCCATTTTTCTGACGGATTTCACTGTGAGAAATTCAAGTTTGATTCACTAACACTTTGCACCACGTGGAGGGCCTGCGCGATCGGGGCGGTTCGGGATGATTTTCTTCTGTATTAACACCTTGCACTACGCGGAGGGCCTGCGCGGTCGGTATGGTTCGGGATTCATTTCTCCACCACGGGGACGCCGACATCGACGCCGACGCAGGATTTTCTGCGACACGGGGCCCTTAACGCTATCACGTTAATATTCTACCGCTAAGAAGACAATATTTATTGTGGAGGTGGCGCACTCTGGTCGTAAAATGGGAAAACGCATCTACTGCGTCTGCTTTTCTCCTTCCTGCCTTTCACATCTTACTGCTTGCTTCACCTAAATTGTTTCACCTTGCTGCTGATTTATAGATAAACTGAAGCAATGAAGAGCGGGGCGTCAGCCTATCAGAGCAGCTAGAGGCGCTAGTGCACACTTAAGGTGCTGTATTATTCCCTCTTGTTGTGTCGGTGGAATGGTCCGGACGAAAATAAAGAAAAAAATATAGCAGAGCAGTCCAGAGCTAAAGCTTTCACCTCGCAATCTGCAGGTCCACAGCTCAATCCAGGTTACGTGGCTTACTTGTTTTCTCGCTTTATTTTGTTGCAAATGTCTCGAAAAAATTGGTGTGGTTGAGCTTTGGTTAACCCTGGTTGATAGCGAAAGCTTAACTGCCCTGGCTAGGCTAATTGTCGAGCTGTGGCCGAGTTGTGGTTTCGCAATGATATACAGACTTGTTTGCAATGAATACAGTGTTTATTCATCATTTTTTATGCATGTAAAGGCACTGCGGTGATCAGTAAAGTAGTGAGACTTGGTTGCAACTCGCAGCCGGGCCCAACTCTACTCTGGCAACGGCGGCAATGTCTCCTTTCAGGGCTCCGTAAAGGCCTAAATATAGTCCGACGTGGCGTGAACGCGCGCACACGTTGTGAGGTTGGCTTGAACAACAACGGCTATAGTTCGACCGCTGGTCCATCGTACTGGCGCCGCCAACGTAACCGGACGATCGGCCAATGCACTCCGACGCGCCCGGCGTCTGACGATGCTCGCCCGCACGCACGCACACATGCACACACTCTCACGCACGCGCACACACACACACACACACACACACACACACACACACCACACACACACACACACACACACACACACACACACACACACACACACACACACACTCTCACGCACGCGCACACACACACACACACACACACACACACACACACACACACACACACCACACACACCACACACACACACACACACACACACACACACACTCTCACGCACGCGCACACGCACGCGCGCACGCACACACACACACACACACACACACACACACACACACACACACACACACACACACACACACTCTCACGCACGCGCACACACACGCACACACACACACACACACACACACACACACACACACACACACACACACACACACACACACACACACACACACACACACACACACACACACACACACCACACACACACACACACACACACACACACACACACACACACACACACACACACACACACACACACACACACACACACACACACACACACACACACACACACACACACCGATAACGTCGGACTATAAACGCGCCTTAATGCTCTCTTGTGGTTTGACTCAAACTGTTGAGTCGCCGACGACTTCCCGAGGTAGCGTATTGAACTTTTCGCTTCAAAACACTGCAGGGTTACTTCGGCGGACATCCGAAAGACTAGGGTAGGGATAGAATACAAGAAGCAAAACGTGGTGTGGATTTCGGCAAAACACACATTGGTGGAAAGTGTGCAATTGCAAATAATCACCCTTTCAAATGGATGTATGAGATCACCTTCAAACCCTTTTCTGTGGTTGTAAGGAGGTGAGTTGCAGATTCGAGAAAACACACTTAAGTATGCAATTTTTCTTAGTGTGCGTTGTCTAAAGAGTTCAAGTGCAACCTGAAACCTTGCTGTCGCTGTGAATGCTTGTGAATGCGATGTGAATATTTGGCATAACTGCCAAATACTTAAAAGAGAGCTTGAGCTCTGAAGATGCAATCTCAATATATGGGAACGGAGAAATAATTTTTTCTTGGGAATCAGAGCGCCAATTTTTATGCAGTTTGTTGCATCTAAAGGAGCTTAAGCTTTCGCAACAATGGGATGTCGATTTCCAATTTCAGCTATCAACGTTTAACGAAAGTTCTTGAAGACTGCGAAATTTAGAAGCTAGAGTATCATGTTCACAATGGCCCTTGTGCCAATAAAATCCATATACCATCATCATCATCATCATCATGTTCACAACACTGGAACTCAACAATAAAAAGGATGTAGAACTTCTGTAAACTTCACCTAATAATACAACCCAAGTGCACAAAATTGACGCATTATACACAGATCTATAGTATATACTACAAGTTTGTTAATACAACTTCAGCAAAACTCTCGTAAACATTGTAAAAATTCCCTGTAAGCTGTACATTTACCTATCACATTTGTGCGCTTGAGATGCTCTAAGAGATGCAGTTACAGAACTGCTATATCTGATTTTGGTACAGAGTTGCAGATTTGCAAACTTCGTGTTTCTATTTTTTTGTAACTTGCCGATTTTGGCCAAATTTGGTAAAAATATTCGGGGCACTAAATCAAGATTGTGGTTCCTGGAGTCACAGGAACTTGAAGTTATTTTTTCAAGTGCAAGAAATTTCATTCAGATTGGTCGAGTAGTTGTTTCACAAAAGCATTTCTGCGTTTTGCATGTATTTGAGTAGTGAAATCGGAGCTTGCCCCAGCTGAATATTTATCTTAAGATCACTATCTAGGGTTCTGCGTAGTTCAAGGTTCAGAAAATGTAAGATTTACATGCTTTCTTTCTTCTTTAAGCGGTGCTGCATTGTTTCGAGGTCTATACTTTATTCATTGTTCTTCGGTTTCGACTTCTCAAGTCAAAGTAAAGATCATCGCGCCATTCATATACGTTAGCCTGACCAAACAAGCACCCACTCATAGGTCTGCGATCACCAGCTAGCAGTAGCTGGCAGACTCTGTCCCGGTGCATATACAAGCTATGTCTGAGCTGATCACACACCTTGACCTGACAGTTTGGCAGATGAGAATTAAAGGCAAAATGGGCGAACCCGGACCGGGTTTATTGAAAAAAAAAACTTTCTCTTACATGAGCCTATTTTGGTGCACTGAAGGACTTTGTAGAGAAAGAGAGGAGGAAGGGAAGACAGGGACGTTAACCAGACAAATTCCAGTTTTCTACCCTACACGTGGGGAGGGAAGGGGGAGTGAAAGAAAGAGAGAGAGTAGACACGAGTCTTGATCGTACGTTCACGTGCACTAAGTCAGGTGCAGTATGCCTACAGTCGGGCACTCAAGTCTGTTAACTTCAGGTACTGAAGAAGACCTCGAATTGCTTTCTGGTCTGATGAGCTGTGAGGCCAGGTTCCCAAGGTCTTTGCTTCTGTAAATGGCCTATCGTCCAGTCTATCCAAGGCACACCGGAGTGCCTGGCGTTGATTATCGAAGCGAAAACAGCGGCATAGAAGATAATCGATGGTCTCTTCACACTTGCACTTAGCGCACATGGGTGAGTCCGCCATTCCAATATGATAGTTGTAGGAGTTAGTGAATACTACTCCTACCCACAGCCGATACAGCAGTGTTGCGTCACGGCGTGAACGATTTGCTGGTAATTTCAGGTTCAGTAACGGGTCGAGGCTGTATAATCAACGGTTGGAGTTCTGCGGAGTGTGCCAGTAACTCAGTGTGATGGTACGCGCGAGATTGCGAAGCTCTCTTGCTGCGTCCACTCTCGATAAAGGTATAAGGAGTGTCGGTGCTCCAGCCTGGGCATGTCGGGCACCGTCATCGGCGTGATTACCACGTGATTATTAACGATGCCACAGTGTCCCGGCAGCCACTGAAAGATTCGATCATGTCCTCGTTCGGAAATGCAGTGGCAAATTTCGTTGATTTGGGACACCAGCTGTCGTAATTTCCGCGTTACAAGCCTCGCAAGCTTTGGAGGGCTGCTTTCGAATAACAAAGAATTGCGCATTTGCTGGGTGGTTCATTTTCAACGTACTTCACAGCAGCGCGAAGAGGGGCCACTTCGGAAGCGGTAGATGTCGTGACGTGTGAAGTCTTAAACATTATGACGACCGATGGAGATGGTATAACAATGGCGCCCGTCGAAATTTTCGAGATCGAACCGTGCGTGTAAACATGGATTTGGTTAGCGTACGAAAAATGCGAAAATTCCAATGTGATCTGCTTGAGAGCCGCAGTGGTCAGAGTGGCCTTTTTCGCAATTCCTGGAAGAGCAAGGTACATAGGAGGATTTTTCAAGCCCCACAGAGGTGATGGGTGATGGCGCTCTCGTTGCGGGCGAGTATCTAAATGACAGAGAGTGCTGGTTTAGTCGCAACTGATATGGAAAACGGTGCCTTGGGTCTTTTCTCAGGCAAGCGAGCGAGATGGTGGTCTGGAACTCTCGATATATGGCGAACGTGCGCCCCGAGTGCGTCGACAGCTATATAAGTGGGTAGTGAGTGGTCTCTCGTGGTGACAATTGTTGCTATGGTTGAAGCATATCGAGGTAGCCCCAGACATCTTCGAAGGGCTTGGCCTTGAATGCTCTGTAGGACACGGATGTTAGTTTTGTTAGCACTGGACAGCACTGGTGTGCTATATCGCAAGTATCCGAGGAAGAGCGTCCTGTTTAGTATAGATGCCACAGATGGGCCCCCGTATTACCGGCAAGAAACCTTAGTATATGGGCAATAGAGGTAAGCCTGTTCTTCAAGTATGAGATGTGGGGACTCTATGAAAGATCTCTGTGGATAATAACGCTTAGAGGAATCGGTGAGATTTTGGGTATGAAATGGTTTGGTGGTCAATAGAAACGAGGTACCAGGTCACGGGCTTGTGGGTAAAAGCGACTAAAGCGCACTTCTCGGTCGAAATGCCGAGGCCTTGAGCCAACGGGTACGACGATGTTAAGGTCACTGCCTTTAGGTGCGAAGCACTTTATGCGCCCGGGCTGTCCACGTCTCCTGTTGTCGCGTCGTAGTCGCCGTAAGCAAGTGGCTCGTGCTCGCGCTCGGCACGCGCTCGTGCCAAATGCGTGCCAAGTGTCCCGCGTGCCGAGCGCTCCTTCGTTCGTCGTCGTCGTCGTCGTCTTCCACAGCTGGCTACGGTGCCGCTCATAATTCCAGCGTAGAATTTCACTTCTCTTCTGTCGTCGTAATGGGGAGGCCGCGTTTACGGGGTTATGAGCCATTGCTTAAGGCAGTATGAGTCCCCGTGCACGCACCAGCTGGGGAGGTGTAAATGCCAAAGCCCAGATGCATGCCTCGTCAGCATATATGGAAAGGTTGACTGTATGTGGTAGAAGCTCGACAAGTCCAATGATTGCAAGGTTGAACAAAGTGGGGCTGAGAACCCCGCCCTGCGGGACGCCACTACAAGTGCAATGGTCAGCGGTTCGGCCTTCCGCACTTTGCACAAAGAAGGACCTTTTCAATAGATAGCTCCGAATCACCGAAACGTAAGTCCACCATTTCCATTATTTTCTAGGGCATCAACGATGGCTTCGTGCCTTACATTATCATAGGCACCTTTCACACCGAGGAAAAGCGCAACCAATATACGTTTGAGGTGTTTTTCTTGTTGCACAGACGTCACGAGGTCGATGACGTTGTCAACAGAGGAGCGGCCTCTTCTAAATCCAGCCATGGCCTTGGGGTATATGTTGTGGCGCTCAAGATACCACTCGAGGCGTGTGAGAACCATTCTTTCCATGACCTTCCCAACGCAGCTGGATAGCGCAATGGGTCGGTAGGATGCTAGGTCAAGTGGCGACTTTCCAGCCTTCACGAGTGGTATCAATCGGCTGGAGTTGCACCGTTCTGGAACGACGCCACCATTCCATGGCTGGTTGTAACATTCCAGTGGACGACCGCTTACACATTCTATGCATTACCGCAGCTTCTCCCGTTTCGCTGCTATCTCGGCTTAAGACCTTCCCTTTGTAGAAGGTCCTTTTTCGCTTATTGATAGGTAGAAACCATTGCTTCTTACCAGCAACTTGAGTTTTGATTGCTTCGTGCCAATGTGGCTCCGATGATGTCCTCATTGCTAAACTAAAAGTATTTCAGTCATGTGCGCAACCTTGAGCGTATTATTTGCGTTGTTTGTTCTTCCTTGGCACTTCAATTATAACCAGATGATTCGTCAGATCTTCCGTTTCGGGGTCCAGCTAACCACTAACATTCCCTCCATCCGTAGACAAAATTCGCCCAGTTACACCAGTGATTACAACAGAGTTATACGCCACTGTAAAACTGTGACATGCTGTGAATGCGCGCTGTGACACGTGATTATTGCTGATATTTTGAGATTCAACTCGATACGTATTCATCAACTTATTGGTGTTACAGGTAATTGTCGTGTCATTGTTTCGCAATCGTTAGTGTTTTTATACATACGCCAAGAAATATTGCTAGAAACGTTTGCATGCTCCTGACACCTGTCTTAAACTTATCACACGGAGTGCAAACATGAGTCAGGTCTATCAGCACTCGATTATTTTCTTTCCCATAGCGAAACCAAACGCCCCTGCGAGATTAATTGATAGCCGGTGACAAGTGCCGTAAAGCACGATAGTAGTACGTTCACTGAGGTCTCGCGAGAGACGCTGTAAAGCGATGCTTCACATGGCAAAGGAAAACTAGATATGAACCCGCGAGCGCCGGAAGATCAGCCATGAGGCCGCAGTTGCGCGAGAATACGACACCGGATCTATCTGCAGGCGGACTCTATTGCATCCAGGGTCGCGTGACACACACACACACACACACACACACACACACACACACACACACACACACACACACACACACACACACACACACACACACACACACATGTTTGCGCAGTGCTCGTTCTCCGTCACGGACAGCAGCATCCGGAGGCCCCTGCACGCTAAGTGAACAGCGGGGTCGATGATAAACTGGAGGAAACGACGAACGAACCACCGCCCTTATCATCGCATTTAGCGCGGGCGCGTGGCCGCCTGGATCTTTTGTCCCGCGCTGTCGCAAACGGGCGGCAACGCCCCCGTTCCCACACGCGCACGCGATAACGCGCGATCGCAAACAACGGTGCCCATCAGGATGTAGAGTGGGAATCACGGTTCGAGGCGCGTTCTTGGTGTCTGACGCTGTAGATGCAGCTGAGAGAAAAAAAAAAGAATGTACTCCAAGTCAGCAAAAACAAGTTGCTCCAATGCGGTGTTAGCCAGCGGCCTTTTATGGGCAGTCTAAAACTTCGACCTATATACGGCATATGTGTTCTACGGCTCTTGAAGCAACTTCAAACACTTGAAGAAACAAAACAGGCGAGCTTCATTGAGAAGAGCGCTGACATAGCTAATCAATCTTTTGTCATAACGATGTGTAAAAAGCATCATTCGACGCGAGACGGTTATAACTAATGAACTTATTGGTTGTGCGCAGTTCTAGTATATATGATAGAGAAAAGTGAATGAGAAAAAGAAATGGTTGTAGAATTATATATGAATATTCTAAAGACACAAACTCATAATATAAAAGCCTAAACCAAATACTTTCAATGTGAAACATTATTTGCATCGTTTGCATTATTTGCAACCTATATATCTAAGGCACTTAATTAGCCTTAGATATATAGGTTGGTAGATTCATGTCTCTCATCGTTTTGGGCCTCCGAAATAATAAAGAAAGAAAACATTACGCACCCGATGGTGGCATGTATCAAAGGTATAACAACGGTTTCATCTGTGCTACTTGGTTCGTAGTTACTGTAGCGTACAGCCTAAATTTACAGACATGGCAAAGAAGAGGCAATACGACATATGGCTCCAAACTACACTCCCAATAATATTTTCGCGCCTTTAAGGGGGCTCGTTTCTTTCATGGCTAGCACGCTTACCAATAAATGTTATTATACGCGGCAGCGAGCTCCAACTTCCCCTGCGATGAGAGAAGACGTGGTTGGAAACATTGTAATAATTATGACTACCTGGTGTGAACCGAAAAAGATGACGCGAGAGTTTTATAGCAATAGTAAGTAAAATTTATTTCCTGCGGTCTATGTGTCGTGAATCAAAGCTATCATCATGTTTGCTTGCCACAAAATGTCACAAAAAAACTTCATTCGTCTTCATCAAGGACTTGACCTTAACCCTTAATGATGAGGGTGTTAGCCGTGGGAGAAGCCAAGCGCCCTTCGTACACCAATTGGACTGTAAAAGCGTTTAGCCTGTATGAATGCACAGACAGATGCTGCCCATCTCCAACATTTTGCGTAGATGTTCGAGCCAATTGCGATGATTACGGTGACCTCACCGTGGAGGCGAAGTCTTCAATATTGGTGGCCCTCGGGACCTATGATTACTTTATTTCGAGAAAGGGAAGGAGGGGGGGGGGGGGGGGCAGGTGTAGTTGAAAACTCAGGAGCACAAAGTGCAGCTGAAATGCGGTTTGTGGGAGCAGCTTGTACTGAATTACTAAGTTGTCACTACATATAACGTAACAGAAATTATCAAACCCGATACTCTAATAACTACCAGGGAAGAGACACAGTAACAACAAAAAGTATACTACGTCAAGACTTGAAGCTAAACATTTCGACAGAATTACCTGTCTGGTTAGGAAAATTGATTAGGACTTAGAGAGTGACTCGAAGCAAATACGGGAATTTATTAGCCCGACGTTTTCGAACCAATTCGGCTCCTTCTTCAAGGGGTATTCTGCGGTGGTGGCGGTGTAAAGCTTTTAAAAGTTCCATCGTAAGAAAGGAGGAGTGGGGAGAGAGCGGAAGGTGGGGAGAGAGCGGAAGGTGGGGAGAGACTTGACAGGGAACCTGCTTTTGACACACGGAAAAGGCGAAAGGGTAAGGTGGCTGCGACGTTGCTGGTCGGCAGAGATGACCGATGCTTGGGGCGCCTTACGCGTGGTAATGAGTGAATTGGATGCAAGGAATGAAAACAAAAAGGACCATGGAAATTTACAAGAATGAGAAGAAATAAATTAGAAGGCAAAACCTGTACGATAACACAAAGCCCTGCTATTTGAGGTTCGAGCCGACTGCCTAAGGACCAAAACATACCGGAGCAAATATTCCGAACTAGATGAGGCATGAGTATGCTGCAGTAAAGATCCGGAGACCACACAGCACATCCTAATGGAATGCGAAAGGATTCACCCAGCGAGAACCGTAAGTAACGTACACCTTCCAGGAGCGCTTGGGTTTAAAGTGGAAGGGAACATCAACGGATCAGCCGTATAAATGAGCAAGAGACGATTAGAGTACTGTTGGGAAAAAAAATCAGGGAAGAGATTGATACGACCGGATCTCTTACAGTCATAGGTAGCGGTACAAGGTAGATATTGAAAAAAAAAAAAGAAAGACTAATGAGAGGTATACAAAAATGCTAGATTAAGAACATGTATAGTGTACCTAAATAAATCAAGCAGGCTAGGTGACTATTTGTCACCCCCCCGTTTCAAAGGGGATGTCATTAAATCATCATCATCATCGCCGTTGAACGTGGGTGGGGGGGGGGAGGAGAAGGGGAGCGAGATGTTTTGGTGTTGTTGACCTAGTCTTTTCTTCTTTTCTTCGTGTATCCAAGGTCATGGACATACACAGAGGGTAGGATACCCTTCACGCGGTTCATATTACGCGCCGTATTCTGAATGTGCCATGATTCCAGTAGCAGCCATTTTCGCGAGTTTGTTTCTGTTTGAAGGATTTGGGTTTCTTGGAAAGCAATAGTGGTGGTTGGCGTCTTCGGAATGTTCGGCGACGGCACTGCGTATTCGGTTGAATGTTCTGACGTCATTCTCATGTCTGATTCTTTCTTCTAGAGTTTTGGTTTCCCCGATGTACGACGCCGGACAGTCGGCACAGCTGATTTTAAAGACGACTCCGAAACGTCGGGCTTATAAGTTCCCTTATTTGGTTGGAATCACTCTCTAAGCATTAATACTACATCAAGTACCACAAATAAAAAATGAGCTTAAGATCAAACTTTATCTGCGAGTTTCTGTCGTATAGTCTCATCGTTGCAAACTGTGCTACTATAGCGTAATAGCCACCAACGCATAATGGATGCTGGTAAGCGGGAGGCATCATCGCTCTTCAAGCGGATTTGTGAAGCAATGTATGAAGAACTAAGACAAACTTGAGCGCGACCAATAAACGTACGAGAAGTAACAGACAGGACAAAGCGCTACCTTCAACTGACGTTACTGATCCCACTGCGTAATCCTTGCACATTGAATACATCAGCAATGCGTCAGCAAGACATTTTTCAAGATTGTTCAACTGGAGTAGACTTCGTTGCGGGTTCATAATTGAATTGCCTCGGTAACAACTTCACCCATGACGTGCGCTGGCATTTTTCGAACTGTCATCGTGATGGCCATCATAACAAAATGAAAGTCTCACTCTTGTAAAACGCCATACTGACTTTCATAAATTCGGCACACAATAAGTAGGCGCGCCGCCGTTTTATTGCCGGGAACTAGCGAGCGTCACCCCTCTGGGAGCAGCCACAAGATGACGTCCTTTAAAGTGAAGCTTTGTTTGACTACAATCCCAGAGTTTGGCGTTCGTCGTCGTGGGTCCCACCGAGCATAAGGTTGACCGGTTCTGTAGACCGTGTAATAGCAACGTGGGCCACTTCCGGAGGCTGTGTAACGGGAGGTGGGGAAGTAGAGGCTCTGACACCAGTGCACGATATGGGCCCTTCCCATTTATTTACAGTGGAATCCGTAACATGCGGCCGAACGTAAAAATTATTCTGCGGCAGATTTGCAGCTATGGCATCCGATGTCCAGACAATGTCGTCTGCATCACGCCGGCTACTCGTCTCGCATTCGCTGTTACACTGCATTCAATCCGTCATCCACCATCTGCTACTCGGCTTCAAACGAAAGTAGCCATTTGCCCACTGTTTACACGACTTCAGCAACCATCGTGCCTGCTAATGTAAACAGCAATTGTGGTTGTAGGACTGAGAACATAGTGCGCAAAAAAAAAAAAAAACGAAACGCTGCGCTACTATATTTCGATACACTCTACGGCAAGAAACAAGTGAACCGTTTTCACTTGTGAAAGCGAAGTCTGACAATTAGACCATCTAGTTACGTACAAACCATCCTAAGGTTTAAGATATAGTAAAGTGTTACTGAGGGGGCAAATAGCCGAAGTGAAAAGACATTTGCCAGCAGCTTTCGGGCCTTGTTGTTAAACATATATAGTAAAGTATCGCGTGGAACAGGTGCTATTAGGCGTTCCATTGAAGAAAGAGAAATAAATTTATTTATAGAAGCGTAAAGAAGTTGACCTGAGCCTCTGTGATTTCCCCTTGTACTCTGCGCCGGTAATGGGGTAAATTAAAGGCGCACGAGAAAGGAATGGATAATAATAAGAACTACAAAGGTGGTCCTTAACGCAGAAGCCTAATTAAGGTCGAGTCCTGTGTTGTGCGCAACTTTACCGCGGCCTGTAATGTTAGCGTAGCACATCTCGGGTGGAGCAATGGAACAAAATTAATGTCCTCAGAGAATGGCATGGCTTTGATCTTTGCCAGAGAAAAGGCTAAATGCACGTCGCTACTCCTTGTACGCTTTGCAGGCGCGAAATATCTTCGTAACCTTTGATATAAAGGTTATAAACAGGGATAAGGTGCCTCAGAAAGGCTGGCCAACGTTTCGATAGGAGAACCTATCTTCGTCAAAGGCTAGGATGAAGATAGGAGGACCTATCTCCGATCTGGTAGGTCCTCCTATCGAAACGTTGGCCAGCCTTTCTGAGGCATCTTATCCCTGTTTATAACTTTGATATCACGTGTGCTACTCCATCTGTTAGTCCCCTTTTTTGATCTTCGTAACCTTTAGTTATTCCTTGCTAATTGCAAGGCAAACGCATGGTTTAAATCTGACCTCTCTACAATGCATGGTAATTAGCTAGCCTCACGCGGCAGACGGAAGGCGCTACTTTCACGAAGCGGTTACTTGTGTAGTCACTAGTACGGCCGACATAAAGCCAAAAATCAGCACAAGAAAATAATTTGCGGATGCTGCATTCAAGTATGTAAAGCGTATGGTTACTATGTGAGAAACGCAAGATAACGATGCCGAGTTCGGAGACGCATAGTGAAAATATGTAACCGGAACTACTCACAGAGCAACGAGCTGGTGAAATTATCTCGCTTGCTGTCAGCAAGGACTTTTGCCGGCACTTATCTGCCTTTTTAGTCTTTCGTGGCCGGTCCCAGATAGTGCGCCGGAAAAGTGAGGGCGATGACACCACGACGAGCAATGCGTCAATGTGAGAATATAGAAGAAGTGACGCAGAGGCGACTATAACTAAGCACTTCCTGCGGAGGCCCCTGGCGTACATATCTTCGTCAAAGGCTAGGATGAAGATAGGAGGACCTATCTCCGATCTGGTAGGTCCTCCTATCGAAACGTTGGCCAGCCTTTCTGAGGCATCTTATCCCTGTTTATAACTTTGATATCACGTGTGCTACTTCATCTGTTAGTCCCCTTTTTTGATCTTCGTAACCTTTAGTTATTCCTTCCTAATTGCAAGGCAAACGCATGGTTTAAATCTGACCTCTCTACAATGCATGGTAATTAGCTAGCCTCACGCGGCAGACGGAAGGCGCTACTTTCACGAAGCGGTTACTTGTGTAGTCACTAGTACGGCCGACATAAAGCCCAAAATCAGCACAAGAAAATAATTTGCGGATGCTGCATTCAAGTATGTAAAGCGTATGGTTACTATGTGAGAAACGCAAGATAACGATGCCGAGTTCGGAGACGCATAGTGAAAATATGTAACCGGAACTACTCATAGAGCAACGAGCTGGTGAAATTATCTCGCTTGCTGTCAGCAAGGACTTTTGCCGGCACTTATCTGCCTTTTTAGTCTTTCGTGGCCGGTCCCAGATAGTGCGCCGGAAAAGTGAGGGCGATGACACCACGACGAGCAATGCGTCAATGTGAGAATATAGAAGAAGTGACGCAGAGGCGACTATAACTAAGCACTTCCTGCGGAGGCCCCTTGCGTCACACGTCGAGACGGTAGCGGTTCTACGCAAAACAACACCCCGCGCACAGGATTTACACCTCTCAACACGCAGTCTCGGCGCCATTCATCTTCGCATCGTGCGCGTTTTATCAGCGCGCGACGGGCAAGCAACGCCACGTACTGCTTACCATGCGAGACGACACTGGCGCGGTGCCGGGCGATGAAGCGTATCAAAAGAAAGAGGGCATGGTGAGAGATGAAAAAAAAAAAAGGATGGCAGAAAAAGAAAACAAGTCTCGACTTTTCTTTTTACGGCTCTAACGTCACTCGTGGGAGCCGGTTCCGGCGACCGCGAGCGGGGGAAACCCAGCAGAACCGCCACTGTGCTCCGTTGCAAGGCGCCACAGCACAGGGCGCTGCTCGTGACGCAGCTAGCGCCGATCGCGTCGAGAGGCGGAGGGGGGTGCAACACTTGCGCAAGCTTGAGAGGCTGGCCTTGGGTCGCCGCGTCTCTGGGAACATAAACTCTTCCGCGACCGAGTCGACCGCACGTGTCTCGTGGAAGGCCGACGCGACGCTAAGTTCTCTCGCGTACTCCGCAGTTGCGCGAATTTTACCGTTGCAGGGATCATCGCTTAATCGCCGCCATGGACAAGAGGCCTTCCGCAGGCTTGATCGTGACGATCTTCTGGCTAGCCGCGGCGCCGACGGCTGTCGTTTCGGCGCCAGAAGATGTCAGCCGTGCTACCAACGAACTGGGAATGGTTCTCTACCGCAAAGTGGCCGAGACGGACCCCAAGGGCAGCAACATCTTCCTGTCTCCCGTCAGCGTGGCCGCCATTCTGGGCATGGTGCAGCTCGGCTCCAGGGGCCGCACGCGGCAACAGATCAACGCGGCGCTCGCCGGGGGCGCCGACTCCAACCGGCTGGCCCGCACGAGCAGCGGCGACAACGATGACCTGGCGGCCGGATTCGGCGAGCTGTTCAAGGACCTTAACTCGGAGAAGGGATACGAACTGCGTATCGCCAGCGCCGTGTTCCTGGCCGCGGGCCTGCCCATCTTCGAGCGCTACAAGCGCGACCTGGAGAAGCATTTCGCCTCGGGCGTTTACTCGGCCAACTTCGCCGAGAATGCACGCGAGGCCGCCGACGACGTCAACGCGTGGGTGCGCGACATGACCGAGGATCGCATTCCCAAGATACTCGAAAAGCCCCTGCCGTCGTCAGCGCCCATGCTGGTACTCAACGCCGTATATTTCAAGGGCCTGTGGCAGCACCCATTCAAGCCAGAGGACACCGTAACCGGCGAGTTCTTCAACGAGGGCGGTTCTCGTGCTGTTCCCGTAAAGATGATGCACCAGAAGGGTGAATTCGTATATGCGCTGAGCGAGTCCCTGGACGCGCACATTCTCGAGCTTCCATACGTCGGCGACCGCGTTGATCTGGTCATAGTGCTCCCGAGGCGCCGAGACGGACTGGCCGAGCTGGAGCGTAAGTTCAGTCTCGAAGCGGCGCGTGAGCCTCTGGCGGCGGCGTTGCCGCGTAAAGTGGACGTGTGGCTCCCTAAGTTTCAGTTGCAACAGGCCTACAGTCTCAAGGGAGCGCTGCAGTCGATTGGAGTGCGCGATGTCTTCAGCCCGCGGGACGCCAACCTGACGGGCGTGTCGTCGAAGCGGCCGATTTCCCTCGATGAAGTTTTACACAAGGCCCTTCTCGACGTCGACGAGAAAGGCACCGAAGCCGTGGCGCTCTCGTCGGGCATCATTCGCCACTCCAAGACGCCCGGAGGCGAGGTCGAGTTCAAGGCCGACCATCCTTTCCTCTTCTTCATCGAGGACGTGAGAACCCAGACGCTGCTTTTCCTAGGACGCCTTCAGCGTGTGTGAAGGACCCAGTGCCAGAACAAACAATACAAATCCGTGACTTTTATACGCGTATACGTGTCGAGCTTTACCAACCTGCTAGCAAATTCTATGCTTAAAGCAAACCAGCTCGATGATTCTTGGAACTACCACGATTTACCTCCTCGCCACTTGCCTGTAGTCGGCCGCTGTGTTTTTAACAATCCGCACGAAGCTCAGCCGTGTTTGCATTTACCTGTGCGATCGCAGACGCCGTACGTGCGCGGTGTAGGAAATTTCACGAGCCGTGTGCGCTGGTAGTCATAGTGATTTGCGTACGCGCAATCCAAGATCTGAAACGCTGGTTGGCAGGAGCGCGCTTTGGGACTTTTGCGTACGTCCCGCGGCCAGCGCGGCCGTCCTTGACGACTTTGTATTCCTCGGGCGTCGTTGCGGCTTTGGCACAGCACCAAGTATACGCCCGAGGACCGTAGCCACGTGCGGCCACCATCGGCGAGCAGTGAGCCAGAATCAAGTTCCTATAGCCAAGCGGCGGACGAGACTCGACGAAAAAGTGGCTGAAAGCAGCAATCGGAAACTGTAACTGCTAGTCCGCGTGCGCATTCGTGCCGGGCCCTGAAGGCTGTTACTGTGAATAAAAGTTGATTTGCTGTGTTGTTTTTAAATAATTGGGCATCAATTTATTAACCGCAGTGTTGTTTCCGGCTTGAAACGGGCGCAACGAGAAGCGAATGGACGCCAACGAACACAAGAGACGTAACGTCGATAATTGGCATGCAGCAAGTTGCAAAGGCTGCGGGCAGATGAGGTTCATTCCGTGTTCTTAATTGATTGCGCCGCTTAGGAAATACCTGCTACAGTTTTGAATTCGTGCATCTAAAACTGAGAATCCCGCACCAAAAATTTGAAAGCAGGCACTATAAATAAGGCACCGCACACTAATATTGTGTCGAAAGAAGGAACGCGCTAAATGAATGATGTGTTGAAATGACCTGCGTGCCTATGCAAGGAACAGGTCATGCCTCCTATAATGCGTCCTATGGAAACATGAAGCGGGGCCGTGAGGCACCCCAAAGGAGGCTTTCTGAAACCAGTTCTAGATTACTATCGCTAAAGAGCGTGCGTGCTGGACGAGAAAGGCCGATTTAATAATGAACACTTTAAGCAATCCCCTTCTTTGCGTGCCCAATAACCAAACCAGTGCCAACGGACATTGAGAAAGATCCTTGTGGTGGGCTAAACTTCTTGTGAATGTAGTTGTCAAACGCACTGGCAGGTCAAACAGATCTGCTGCAACAGTGATGAATTTTGGCTGGCACGTCACCGTGATGGATGTTGCGTCGAGTGAATGTAAAAGCGTCATTGACAATGATCGATTGGGAATGGGTCCTGCAAGTACTGTCTACACGAGAAGTCTGAGCTTGCATATATAACTGATCTAGGTAAGCCCACAAAGGCCAGGAAAACCCCATTGCGTGAAGGTATGTTCAAACAGAAAGGAAAGGATGCTTACGTCAATGTCTCGTCATCAAATTTTGCGCTGTAAAGTGTAAACCGAGGGATTAAATTTCAGCGCACGTAGATCACGTTACACCTCCGCGCATAGAAGGAAAGCAGTGCTGGGCATTATCGAAGATACATGTATCTTAGCTACCATCTTAGATACTCTGTGTATCTTGTATCTGTATCATGATACGTCTTGCAAGATGTGTATCAGTATCTGTTCTTCCGATACATCAAAGAATGTATTGTGTATATTAAGATACAAGATGCTGCTATTGCAACATCACCGTGCGAAACTATAAACGTTGGCTGAACTCCCCTTCTGAAGCTGATACTGCAGCCACTAAGCCACCTGAAAGAAAGACGGCAGATCCCACGCCCTGTGAGAATCGATGTTATGCGAAGTTTTTGGGGAGCCTACCAAGTTAATGAAATGACCATAAGGGCAACAAGGCGTAGGCGGCTCTTACATGACCTACATGACACGCATGTCATGACATTCATGTCATGAGTCCTCAGGAGTCCCTTCAGCTACACCTATAAGAGACCTTAAGGCGAAAGCCTTACCGCCGTATTCAGAAATGCAACTTGGCTTGAAGCCCAAGCTTGACTTGATTTAAAGGACGCCTGGCGTGAACATGCCATGGACACTCATTGCGTTTGCTTCGGCACGTTCACAATAGGCGTCACTTAACTCAAGTCAAGCACGGACTTGAAGTGAAGTTGCATTTCTGAATACGGGGGTTAGTCATGCTCATGACTATCACTTCGACCATCAACCTTTAGCCTTTTCCTTCACTTAGTGCCACATCCGAACCCATTCCATTGGTTTTTGAGTGTTAATCTTTTTTGCTGAGTCGTTGTCAGTTTTGCTGAGTCATGCATGACTCTGACTTCGACCACTATCCTTTAATGTTTCCTTCACTTCGTACCCACGTCCGAATTCATTTCAGTGGTTTTTGAGTGTAAACCTTTTTTCGCTGAGTCATTGTCATTTTTGCTCAGTCATGCTCATGACTATGAGTTCTACCATAATCATTTAGTGTTTCCTTCACTTAGTGCCCACATACGTCCAAACCCATTCCAGTGGTTTTTGAGTGTTAATCTTTTTTCGCTGAGTCGTTGTCATTTTTGCTGAGTCATGCTCATGACTAGAGGCCGGATCTTTAGACATTAAAAAAAAAAGTTGTCGCAGTTTCACCTGAAAGGTGAAGCATCAATTGCGATAGCAAACTTGTAGAGAGCTATACGGAGTAATGATATTAGCTTTATCAGCTGTATAAACTTGGACATGCAGCAGCACCGGCAACACGCAGAACTGTTGTCGACGCCATCCCCGTTTTGCCCGCGTTCGCTCAAAATGCGTGCGGCGTTGGTGACTGTTGCCGGAGCCTCTGATATAAATAGGCACTGCGTGCCGCAGCTAAACGTCGCCTCCCTTCCCTCCCCCTCCCCCACGGCCTCTCGCTCGTCGGAAGAAGGCGCGTTTGCTCTACATACATGGTGATTGTGAAGGAGAACAGAGACGCCTACTTCTGCAGCCCTTAAGCGAGCACGGCGCAGAAGGCGCGTTTGTTCTCCGCCGTGCGTTCACTCCCCGTGAAAGACGCGCGCCTCGCGCCCTTTCACTCGCACATACAGCGTTCGGCGCGCGGCGACGATTGGCGCTGAGCCGTGCTCCCTCAAGGGCTGCAGAAGATAGCGCCAACCTTTCCCTTTCCCTCAAGAACCACTTATCATCATCATCGACGATTTCTTCTCCAAATGACGTCATACGGAACCTCACGGCGACGGCGACGCCGACGGCAGAAATCTGCTTTTGAGTGTCCATATAATTGCTATCGCAATAAAAGCGCGTTTTAGCGCCAAAAATAGGCAGGCAAAGCAACGCTTTAGGCCTCCGACGTCGTAAAAATAGGCACAATAAATTTTTACATCAATGCAAATAATTTCAAACGAAGACATGCACGACCTGTATCTACGACAAGAAAACAAGAAATGTTATAGTTTATGATAGCACAAAGGCGCCCACAGTTGAACATAGCCGTGCAATTGTCCCATGAAACTGCTGGACGAATGGCGATCATTTGGCATAATTCAACAAGCACACTGCTCATATTCATGTTCAATGATCACTGTACACGAGCGTTGCATAAAGTGAAACAAGCATGAAAAAGAATACTTGAATGTTGGGAATCCTGATGAATAAAGCGCTACTTTATGTCTGCCTGAAGCAATTAAATTAAGACACAACAAAAACAGACAAATAACAAATGCAAGAGAGACTACAATTTATCAAGAAATTAATATGTTCTTACATGAAGACTGTCAGGTACAACTTTGGCAATTTTCGCATGTACAATGAGATTATCGGAATTTTACAGACAAAACGCCCCAACACTGCCAAATACACTTCCGCCCATTTGAAGTGCACGTGTTTGAAGAAATCTGTTTGGAGAGCACGCGGAACGTAATCTAAGAATCACTGTGAAGATTGTGGAAACAATAGCAAACTACCACCATCTCCAGATTTTTGGATTCAAAATTGTTCCCCTTGTCACTCAGAATGATCTTGTACACTGAGAAGGAACGCTCGACGGGCAGTGAACACCTTAAAAAGTAAATTACAAACAAAACAAAAGCCGCGTGCACATCACAATTTTCTTTCTTCTTTTGCTCTTTACTGTCCTTTCCCCTGACGGCTCTCCGCGGTTTCGCATTCGCCAACCGCGGCGCAACTGCGGCTAGCGGTTGTTTTCCGAAAGTTGGTTGAACTAAATGACCAGGTTGAACCCCATAGAGTTCCAACAGTGAATGTTGCCCGGTAACATGAATAACGGTCTCTAACTGCACTCGAAAGCGAAAATTGAGGCTAAAAAGTGTTCATATAGGCGCCGATATTGAAAATAGGCATATAGGCATTTAGGCACAAACGCCAAAATAGGCATTTATAGGCACTATAAAAACACTATAAAAGCCCTTCTTAACCTCTAATTCATGCTCGTATATCAAAGTGGGGCGATAGGAGCGCAAGGAACAAAAAAGGCATTTGCCTAAAATCCGGTCTCTACTCATGACAATGACTTCTACCAGCATTCTTTAGTGTTTCCTTCACACAGTACAGACGTCAGAACCCATTTCAGTGGTTTTTAAGTGTTAATCTTTTTTGTTGAATCATTGTCATTTTTGCTGAGTCATGCTCATGAGAATGACTTCTACCAGCATTCTTTAGTGTTCCCTTCACTTAGTACCGACGTCAGAACCCATTTCAGTGGCTTTTGAGTGTTAATCTTTTTCGCTGAGTCATTGTCATTTTTGCTGAGTGATGTTCATCAATATGATTTTTACCATCGTCATTTAGTGTTTTCTTCACTTAGTGCCCACGTCCGAGCCCATTTCAGTGGTTTTTGAGTGTTAATCTTTTCGTTTGGTCATTGTCATGATCTACATGACACGCATGTCATGACATTTATGTCATGACCAATCAATTATGTTCGTCATACACTCCTGTCATACTATGCAAATTATGGTACCTACCAAGTTAACGAAACGGCCATGAGTTTGATGCTACACTATAGAGATGTATAAAAAGAATTTGCGAATGTATCGAAGTATCTTAAGATACAAATGGAAAGTATCGTATCGGATACAATAATTGCGGTAGTATCTTGTATGTGTATCTGAAATACTTGTTGCCAGAGTATCTTGTACCGTATAACGATACAATTGCAAAATATCTTTGCCCAGCCCTAAAGGAAAGCGCTTAGGAGGAGAACTTTGCCGGGACGTTTTCTGCGGCGGATACGAAGCTACCCTTCCCTCTCGTTGAAAGTGTAACTTTTCGGAGAAGCTTTAAGACAGTCTCGAAAAGCGGAAACTTCCAACTATGTTACTCCGAGACACGTACATGGGTGACCGAACACAGATTAGAAAAAAAAGAGGTAACGAAAAGATAATATTGCCCGGAGCGAGATATAATTGAACTTGGATTCCTGAAGGCAACAGCTGAGTACTCATCGAAGTAATTGTAATAGTTCCAGAGCGCAGTCTTCAGCTCTGGCAGATTCAAGCATTTGCGAACTATAATTAGCACATGCACCCTAACCCACTTTCCCTGGAAACTGTCGCTAATTGTTTCTGCACACAATCAAGTTGATTAAAGTACGATGTAGGGTGCGCGTCGAATATAATTGCGTTGCATTCTCGTTAGAGTGATAACTCTAACGCTTAATGGCATCCACTGGTTGCTTACTGGTAGCTCGGTCTTTTATTGATTATAGTAATTCTAACGATCATAATCACAGCAACCATCCTCACCCCTATCACCTATACTGAATTCCAGCTGCTAGCAATTCAGAGCGCTAGGAATTCACATCGTGTGCATGCAACAATTTCGTTGACAGTGTTGTGATAAGTTTTTTTTGTACTTTGTATTGGCATCAGGTTTTCAATCAAACCAAATATACGCTCAGCAAATTCAAGCGCACTCGCGACAAACGTTTCCGTCAAAGAAGCTGTTCGTGAAGATATTGCATATGCCTGCATGTTTAATATAATTAAATGTAGAAATGACGATACAACTAGCGAGCACAGCAAATCGCACTGGGGTTATAAGATTAGGATTATACTGCGAATTACAAAGCAAAGCGTAAAAAAAAAGAAGAACAGAGACAAGATAATATCACGAACGCGTTTCTTCATCAAAATTTAGGGTTGTGAAATGCTGTTGAATTGGAAATTGAACTGGTTGAAGCAAATCGTTACTTATGTCTATTCTGTGAACTATAACATTTCGGTTTCTAAAGCGGAACAAGCCAGACGAATGTGCAGGCCGACAGGCACAAGCGCACTGCTTGTCACTATGCATTTTCAACTGTATTATTCCAAGCAAAAAATAAAACCATTAAAAAAAAAACGTAACAGTACGTTAGTCGCTTTCAAGTGATTTGGCAGTACATTTAGCATTTGGCTGGTCGAAACTGAGCGTTCGTATCGCAGTCACCTGGTTCATTCAGATCGCTGCACTCCAACTTTGAGCGCTCGCAGGCGCATTCACCTTCAAACTTATAGCGTGAACGAGATCCGGCAACATTCAGGCCACGTGGCTTCGCCGATCGCTGTCTCCGCAGCTGGAGATTCTGCTCGGACCGGCTTCCTATGGCTCAAACCTAGAGAAGTCAGTGGCGCACCGACGGGGCGGGGGGGGGGGGGGTGATTCGGGGGTTGTAACCCCCCCCCCCCCCCCCCTGAGGCCGACTTAACTCCGACTTTGTTTAACCCCTTTTCTTTCCTTACGCATTTGAGTACTGCCACTAAGATGTAAGACGCGCAATCATCTGCACACGGTCATTGTTGACAATTTCCCGCGAAGAAATCGAAATGAGCACTTTTAGATGGTATCGGAAAACTGTCAACCCCCCCCCCCCCCCGGCAGAGATCTTGGGTGTGCTACTGAGAGAAGTTTTCGCCCGAATCACTGCAAACCGAGCAGGAGTGCCATAGAAACCAGGGAAACATGCCATAAGTTTAATTTAATTACGAAACTTTGTCCTGAGATTGCACAGTGGGTTATGAGGGACACCATAGTGGAAGGCACCGGATTAATTTTGACCACCTCGACATCTTTAATGTACACTGAAAGCACGGGACACGAGCGTTGTTGCATTGCACGGTACCCGTTACACGAGTGAAATCACAGTACATGAATAGCATATTGTCCATAGTCGTCACCTGGTCTTTGACGTTCAGGAGACACTTGCCTGGTAAAATGTGCTTACTATAGTATATCGTAGTCCTACTGAGACTTGCTCCTATTCAAACTTTACAGGCACCTGGGTTTTCTTGCTTAGTTTGTTTCTTTGTCGCGCCGTTCAAAGGTGTAGAAGTTTGCAACAGTTATGAATCAGCAAACATTCGTTCTTAAACAGGCTTACGAAACGAACAGGAATGGTAGGAATGTCATGACAGGCGCGTTCTTGGGACCTCTTCGAACTGAAATGGGACCTCAAGGAGGAGTTTCTAACTACGGGACCTCCTTCTGTATATACTTATCATGTTATCCCCGTTTTTGTACTGAATAAACTGATTCTGATTCTATACTATATGGAATCGGTATTAAGATACGGTATCTCGTACGGGCCACTAATGTAGACCATGCAGCCAATATTAACTAGTTAAAATGCGGCACATCTGCTTCCAGCACAGCTTGCCGTAACCTGGCTGCATGGTGCCCTGTTACTGATCTCTCAAATTAAACCAGGCGTTTTTTTCTGCTGTGTTTTAGTATGTGTTGAAGTTACGTGTATACCGATTATAATAGGATTAGCGGTATGATTGACAATGAAAATTTGATAGTTGGGAAGTTTCAAGGCTCGCAAATTCCTTGAAGTGTTGCTTTCGCAGCTATCACTGAAATATTGGAGAGCGCTCTTAGGACCCCCGTACTATCAGGACCCAGTGAATCATAGTAGGGTTTCTTCAATGTGAAGAAATGGTAATAAAGTAGTATTCCCAGTTGAAGCTCGAACACTTAATGTCACCCACCCGCTGCATGCTGCATGCTAGCTTGGTCTTTTATTGATTATAGTAATCCTCATGATCATAATCACAGCAATCATCCTCGCCACTATCTCCTATACTCCATTCCAGCTGCTAACAATTCAGAGCGTTGACAATTCAGATCGCGTGCATTGAAAAATTTCGTTGAGAGTGTGGCGATACATGTTTTTGGTACTTGATATTGTCATCAGCTTTTCAACCAAGCTAAATATAAGCTCAGTAAATTCCGTCACACTCGCGGCAAACGTCGCCGTCAAAGGAGCTGTTCGTGAGGCTCCTATTTTATTCTTTTTACTGATTCCACGAGGCTGACGCCAACGAAAGAATTAGCTCGAACCCCGAAGTAACGCGTGCTCGATACCTCAGAGACAGTACACGTGCGAGTGTCAACCCAAGGTTAAGAGTTGTACGCACTGCGTACTTTTTTTTGTGCTTTAGTCTTCCGCGAAGTGAGCCTTGGATTTTTTATGGTTTTCCTTATCTAAATCTGACGTTTTCGCCATCTGCAGTTCTGGCGATTTAGAATGACAGAGATGCAAGCAGCCTAAAAAAACTAGTAGATAGCTCTCTTGACCTTGCATGACCGAGGACGCACGAGGCAAAGCAAATAATGTTCGCGTGTCTACCCTACAGAACGTGACGTAGAGAAGCGTGAGAGGTATAAACTTTGAAAGTAAGGAGTCAGATAAGCATTAATGATTATTCCGATTTCTTCTTGGATGAGAGATCAGGCCGGGAACTCCAGAGTACGAATGAGCGCAAACTGTGAGACGCGAAAACAGGCGCATGGCGTTGCTGAGTAGTTTTGCGGACAGTGATGGCGAAAGAATTTTCTTTTCCTTTTTCTTTTTTTTTGGCCCAAGGCAGCCGGAAACTGCGACGCCTCTTCTCTTCAAGGAAAGAGGTCGGTTCACGTAGAAGCGCAGCCAAATGGCCGCGTAGAGAGACACAGAAGGACTGTCATTACGACAGAGTACGGCGCTTATCTCGCCACTCGTGTATTCGCAACTTTAAGCCAGTTGTTCCACCTCGAATAACATACGGCGGCGGCAGGGAAAGCTAGCGGCGATGAAATTGCACGTTATGCTTGCAAAGTAGTCACAAATCGCAGCTGATTTACACAAGGGATGACGCAATCACAGCGACAGAAAGGTACAGCGCTCGCTATAGGTATAATAATAGTGGTCGTGTGCAGCAGCAAGACTTACCCTAATTTTCGTAGTGTCGCAGAAAACATTGGCAACAGCTTTGAAGACAGGCACGTGGGCTCGCTGGTGCGTCTTTGAGGAACGAAAAGCCGCGTGCACACCAACACTTAAAAAAGGTCTATAATGTATTTGAAAAATCAAGGTTTCTACTCACTCGCCTTTCGTGTACCTCGCCCTTTACGTTTTCTTTCTTTTTCAAGCGAAGCTTGTTATAACTCAAAGATTTAGGTGGCGTCCATGTACCCACAAAATTATCCTCATCAGCATTGGCTCGAGCGCCGTCGTCTTCCGCAGCTGGCTCGTTGGGGCCCCTCGGTTTGCGCTCCTGCTCGAGCTCGGCACGCGCTCGTACCACTGCTCCCGCGGTCGTCGTCGTCGTCTGCTTCCACAGCTGGCTGCGTTGCCGCTAATCATTCCAGCGTAGGATTTCACTTCACTTCTGTCGTCGAAATGGGGAGGCCTCGTTTACCCTCGGGGGATAAGCCATTGTTTAAGGGGGTATGAACCATTCATTGTCTTACGTAACGGACAGATTTAATTTTGATGTAACTTCATGGAAATCCATCCAGAATGAACGCGCTCGTGAAAGGGCTCGTCGTCGACGTGCCGATTCTAGCGTGAGGGTTTCTGAAGCCCAGGCGAAACGTCAGCGAAGACCGCGGACCCCGAGTTGCGGGACCGCGATGTTGAGGCCAAGCATCACCGTCGTCTTGCCCTCCAGGAACCCGTCAACGGTGGTGCACGCCTCGGCAACGCTAGCGCCAACTTCCCCAGTGCGACGGCCAGGTTTCAACGCGATTTTTTCAACAGGAACTTCAGAGCCAGCTGCAGTGCGTGTGACCGGTTGTGGTTCGAGCACCTAGTGGTACTAGTCAGTGCAATTCGTTCGCAGGACCACCGAAGAAACATACGACAAGCTTCGCTTAATTAACTCCATTTCCTCGACATGGGATAGGCTATTGATCTTTTTTTACATCAGCATCATTGACATTGCTGTTGGTTTACTGTCTCGTGCACCGCAATTCGCAGGGTGCAATATTTATTAGTTGGGCGATGCTGCCGGAGTGCTTGAAATGAAGATGTCGTTCATATTGAGGCGGACATATAAAACGTGGCCTACCTGTTTCCGCTCACTGAGGGTGACACACTCTGCCCGATGTTTTCATTACACCGCAAAGTGTTGAAAACGTCGTCTACTGGTCTACCAGCCCGAATGATTCCGGAACCTTGGTGCCCTTCATTTTGTGTACTTTCATTTTACATTCATGCACTACGCAGTCTGGTGTTCTTGTGAAAACTTCTTACACTCGACATTGCATTACCTGCAGTATAAATACCGGTTTTGACGAAATATATTCTTCCATCGTGCGTAAAACATGTTATGTCATCGGTTGTGAGAAACCATAACTATCGGAGATATATTACAACAGAGGCTAATGGCAAGGATGCATGACGACGTCGTCAATTAACCTGGAAAGTAATATATGAACTGTTGCTATAAACTTAAACAAGCCGAATAGCATTTACAGAGAATTTGTAGATTTAGATACTGACTAGTAGTTATTTCAGTAGTTATTGAACAGCAAACCATAGTAAAAGAATGGTTCTGCGGTTCTCATGCCCAACGAAGATACACAAATATTAGCGTCTGCCTGCTAAGCGTTTTTTTTAGATTTGAGAATTTCAGTCACGTATGCATTTTTTGCCGTTTTGTCTTCGGCAATACTGCTCCGTGACTGGGCGCTTTTCCGGAATACTGAAAGCAATAATTTTAAAAATGATTTGCAGGAGGGAAGAGTAACAGAGGTGTTCATTCGTACATCCTCGATATCGTAAATTTCTGTCAAAGTCTTTAAGAACTTCGACAACTGTCAATGACTTGTTTCGCGTCTGAGAGGCGAAATAGCGATTTCCCCTATATTGCGGGGGAGAGACAAACATTGCATCGTCGATACATGCCCTGCCATTGTGCGCTTTGACATCTTCCACAGCGTATGGGCAGCACTGTGTATACGTTTCATACGCACTGGCACAATAATGTGGAGTTTAAATGAAATGATTCTAGGAAGTAAACTTTTGAGCTGTAGCGCTTGGCAGTTTATACGATCAATAGGCATAAACGAGAAGCATCTTTCTTTTTATTCATTATTTTATTATCCCATAGAATGGGGTTCTTCTTTTATAGAATGTCCTGCATTCTGTATTTACATCTTCATTTACACGATTAACATAAAACCGCACACAGTGCAAGTGCGTATTTCAGACTGTCAGTCTGGCGCAAATACACATTAATCGATCACCGAGCGCATCTGAAAACGCAATCTTACGGTTGTAGCTACCACCACCCATCGACGGCTTGGAAGAGGAACTGTTTGAAAGTGAATTTATTCTGCGTCTCTCGCACGCTCGAAGAATCGCGGCAACACAAAAAGTCGGTGCTCATACAGCCAAGTGAAGCAATCTTTTAGGAATGTGCAAGCTTATACATTTTATCATAGTTGGATATTGCAAATCTGAGTCGTTTATTGCAGCTTGATCCCTCTGTGCAAGGTCTGTCAAAGGACACTTCGCTTCTAGGGCGTAATGTTTGCAGGTAGTATCATTTTGGGGGCCCCGTGCGTGCTGTCAAGTGCAAAACATGATACAGCGCTTGCTAAACGATAGCAAAATCAGAGAAAAGAATTTGCGGAGGGCGCGCCTTGCTAGCACAAAATGGCTGTACTGGTGTTCAAATGATCGGAGGCAGCTGTTCTCCGCTCAAATGCGCCGGAAGACGTGCAATGTGCGTCTACAGTTCGGACAGAAATGCTCGACGTCCTGGCATTCGTCCACGCAGAAGGGGAGGAAGCAGCAGCAGCTGAACCCGCCGCTGCAAAGGCAAAGGGAAGCAATGTAACGAACCGAAACATCGTAAATACAGAAATCATCAGAATCATCGTCACAGACGATACATAATCCTAATCGACATCGCGATCCTCCACAACATTATCCTTTTTTAATCCGGTGCCGGAAGCTTTTGTCTCCCACAGATATCCATAATCTCTGCGCTGCGTCTGAGGAACACAGTGTGCAAATATTTTTTATCACTAATCTAATGAGCGATTTTCGGTTGTTTATCTTTCCGGATTTGTGAATATCGCAAGCATGGTTCCATCAAACGCATTCTTGAAGCACTGTGCATGCTTTTGCGGACATTATTTTTGTCTATATTAGCGATATACGGCACAGCCTACCTTTAAACGCCAACAGCTGTTTTTTCCCAAGCGGGGTGATGACGGATAATATTTTGTACGTACTATGATTTCTGGTGTCGCTCAATTAATGATGACGTCAAGTCTTTGATTGGAGCAGAATGCTCAACAGAATGGGTAGAACTACAAGGCATGTTTTTGGAGACGTGGAAGTGGGGCGATAAATCTGTCTGGCACGGCATTTTCTGTGCAGATCAACAGAAGCCAATACTTCCTCATTGCCTGTAGATCGCGCATGCAACGACGAGGCGAGAAAATACCGTTGACAACGCGCTAAAGTCATCAGTTTCTGTTGGTATTGTGTCGTAGAGTTACATGACTAAATGATGGGCCCTTGAGGGCACCCTGATTGATGCCACACAAAGGTCGCAAGGTTATTCTAGTCGAACTTGATATGTTTGTATAACAGAGGATAACAGGATGTTGCCAGTGTCACGCGTAACAACATGCGTTTCAGGAAAACATACGAAGGGCTTCGCAGAATTCGCTTTATGGCAGCCAGAATGCACTAATAGACCATACAGAGTGCATGTACACCTGTTACAAACACGACCACCGTCTGGTACCGATGATGTGATGGGCGGGACTACCACTGGTATATGAGAACAAGGAAGCCTAAAAGAATTTCGCCACCTGTTTTCGATGGCTGAACTCCTTAAAGCACACAGACCTCGCACACCAACTACAATATTACGTCAAGTATAACTTTCATAAAAAGCAACTTGCCTCTACCATTGTTATCAGTGTGCAGAACAGTTTTCCGCTTAAGCCTTTTTGAGAAATTGTATCATCACCTATCCTTCATAGTGAGTTTATTCTAACACCTACTTATCAGTCATCTCGAGATGATGGCCGTCGTAAAGTAAGCGGCATTTTTTCCTCGCACCAACAGGTCTTTATACTCATCAACGACTGGAACCACCGTCCCTCTGATATCGGTCAATCGAAGACTGTGCACTTTACCGCCAAAATTTGATTGCTGTTTTGAATTGTTACAAAGTGTGATAACGTGACTTCAATTCTTATTCACTGTGTTCGTGATTAAAGTTAATATTTTTTATTGCGATAGCAATTATATGGACACTCCAAAGCAGATTTCTGCCGTCGGCGTCGCCGTTCCCGTCGCCGTCGCCGTCGCCGTCGCCGTCGCCGTGAGGTTCCGTATGACGTCAATGGAGATGAAATCGTCGCCTCGCGTAGTAGTAAGTGGTTCTTGAGGGAAAGGGAAAGGTTGGCGCTATCTTCTGCAGCCCTTGAGGGAGCACGGCTCAGCGCCAACCCCGAACGCTGTATGTGCGAGTGAAAGGGCGCGAGGGACGCGCGCTTTCCCGGGGAGTGAACGCACGGCGGAGAACAAACGCGCGTTCTGTGCCGTGCTCCCTGAAGGGCTGCAGAAGTAGGCGTCTCTTTCCTCCTTTACAATCACCATATATGTAGAGCAAACGCGCCTTCTTCTGACGCACGAAAGGCCGTGGGGGGGGGGGGGGGGGAGGGAGGGGACGTTTAGCTGCGGCACCAAGTACCTATTTATATCAGAGGCTCCGGCAACAGTCACCAACGCCGCACGCATTTTGTGCGAACGTGGGCAAAACGCCGACGGCGTCGACAACAGTTCTGCGTGTTGCCGGTGCTGCTGCATGTCCAAGTTTATACAGCTGATAAAGCTACTATCATTACTCCGTATAGCTCTCTACAAATTTGCTATCGCAATTGATGCTTCGCCTTTCAGGTGAAACTGCGACAACTTTTTCTTTTTTTCTCTCTCTTGGCAGTCTTGTTGTTTTGACAAAGTTGAGCGCAAATATAGCTAGTATTATATAAATATATAAATATAGGAATAGTAATAGTAGTAACATATAATAAATATAGTAATCTTGTTATTGTTGAACACATGTACCCCACATCCCCCTACAGTATCTATTGGTGCTTGAGTATATGTAAAATGAATAAATGTATGAATGAATGAATGAATCAATCAATCAATGAATGAATGAATAAATAAATAAATAAATAAATAAATAAATAAATAAATAAATAAATAAATAAATAAATAAATAAATAAACAGTGTAAGTGACGCTTCTAGAGCCACTACGTAGACGATGCTAGTTCCCGTCAATGTTTACGTAATGTTTGCAGTTCATTGAAAATTTATTCATAAAAAAGACGATAAAAAAAGAGGCAACTGCTCCTATTCTGCATTCCAGCGCATATTTAGCGTGATTGATGTAAAGATTATTAAATATTACGATTAGAAGCAATGAATTCATCTTGCAGTAAGTAGAACGCTGCGTGCAGTAAATATAGGGCCTAGCCGTGAGAGTAATAGCGGGCGCTTACTTTAACCGTTAATACCACGCCCCATTTGTTAACTGGACTTTATTTATGTTATCGGTTGCTTAGGTGTTCTTTACTATTATACATTGCTCGGTAGATGACGCAGTAGTCGGCACACACTCTTATGCGTGATGTTATGAATCCAGTTCAAGTGACTCGCATTCCTTTGGTAACGACGCAACTTGTCGCAAACGTACGCGACGGTGAGGAAAGTTGAGTATGACGCACTTCGGCGCGTCCGAGCGCTTTCTGTGGTACGGAGTTGAGCAAGAGTCATTTGTTCATATGACCAGATCAGGCAGCACATTAGCCGCAAAGCTAGGGAATTCGCAGTCGAAAGTCGGTCCCAGCCAGAAAAATCTCCATGTGGAGACGGCTGCGAGGGCCGTCTTAATGCTTTGAAGCTGTTTACAAGACCAAGCGGGTGCTTAACAAATTTGCTGGCGCTCTTCGCGCGTGACTTCGTTATCAATTCTGTCGGCCAGTGAGTGGCGCTTGCCGACCACAGCGCATCAATAAATAACCGTTTGTTTAAAGTGCCCAGCAATGACAACTAATGTATGAGTGCTAGCACACGCATACATTAAAATCGAAAAAAAAACCCAGAACAACAAAGAACTACAGGGAATAAAGGTAAAAAACAAACGCATATTGAATAAAAAGAACAATTTTGAAAAAAAAAAGACCGTACGTACAGCAAAGAACAAGGTAAAGGAAAACAAAAAGAAGGGGAAAGGCCGTTGAACACAGCGTGAAACTATCAAACAACAACGCTAAGCTCCGAAAAGAACAATGACAATGAGTCACGAAAAATAACGAGACCATGTAAATCAGCATTATAAGGATTCAGTATTCTGCGGAAGGTTGAGTGTTGGTGATGACATGCAGGAAAATGGAAAGGTCTACGTTACCTGGTGATCTTGCACGGAATACGAAACATGATACAATTAAGGAGTTCGTGGCAGGTTAGGATGCCGTGAAGGAGTTTGAAAAGAAACTGAAGCATTCTCGGTCACCGGCTTGTTTCAGTTTATACTAGCCGCATCTCAGGGATCAATCAATCAATCAATCAATCAATCAATCAATCAATCAATCAATCAATCAATCAATCAATCAATCAATCAATCAATCAATCAATCAGCTAATGAATCAGTCAATCAATAAAATTGATCGTTCAATTAATGTGCCCATAACAACCCTAAGGTAAGAGTACTGGCACACGGGAGGAATGATTAAAAATACAAATATGAATACAAGAAATAAACATGAAATAGAAACCGACAATAATGAAAAGGAACAGTTTCTAATCAACAAAAGCCAAATTGAATTCACAACAAAAGGCGGGTAAAAACACGAGCAATGCGTGAGAGTCAATAAAAATAAATGAATCCAGACTTTAAATGATGCGTCTAGGAAAAACCATGAGGTTTTAATACTGACGTACAGGTAATTTACTAAAAAGATAATATGCAACCTAAAAAATGGATACAAAAGGCACGGGAATGTGAGGTTAAAAATAAGAGGAAAAGATGCATGTACAGGAAATCCATTTAGGCATATAGTATTGGCACGCAACAAAGAACATGAAAAGTTGGTTATTATCCACAATGACCCGCCGTGGTTGCTCAGTGGCTATGGTGTTGCGCTGCTGAGCACGAGGTCGCGGGATCGAATCCCGGCCAGTTCGGCCGCATTTCGATGGGCGCGAAATGCGAAAACACCCGTGTACTTAGATTTAGGTGCACGTTAAATAAACACAGGTGGTCCAAATTTCCGGAATCCCCCACTTCGGCGTGCCTCATAAGCAGAACTGGTTTTGGCACGTAAAACCCCATAATTTAAATTTAATTTTTTTATTATCCACAATGTAACCCGCCGCGGTGGCTTGTGTTGCGCTGCCAAACACAAGGTCGCGGGATCAAATCCCGGCCACGGCGGCCGCATTTCGATTGGCACCTATACCGAGAAAAACTAGCACACGACAACCCGAAGCTGTGAACAGAACGATGAAAGCGACCGATGAAAAATACCAAGATCAGCTAAAAGGGATTTATACATATTTTGAATGCTATGCACATCAGTTCTAGTTGACATTAAGCGGAAGAAATGGAGCTGGGCAGGCCATGTAATGCGTAGGATGGATAACCTCTGGACCATTAGGGTTACAGAATGGATACCAAGAGAAGGCGAGCGCAGTCGAGGTCGGCAGAAAACCAGATGGGATGATGAAGTTAGGAAATTTGCAGGCGCAAGTTGGAATACGCTAGCGCAAGACAGGGGTAATTGGAGATCGCAGGGAGAGGCCTTCGTCCTGCAGTGGACATAAAATATAGGATGATGATGATGACACAACAGAATGTTTGCTGTGACGAGCAGGAACGAAGAATGGTTGGTGCTCCCTTGTGACGATTTGCGGAATCCGAAGCGCGACATAATTAAGTAGCCCAGAGCAGTTCAGCTTTTAGTGAAAGAGCTTATACGAAAGCTGAAGGTCTGCGCGAATACATCGGCAGGTAAGGGACGGTAGTCAGTGCAAAGTGCAAGCGCTGCAAGATTTACCAATGCCAACGCAAAAAACGATGGCTGTGAATTGCTACGAACTTTTTCTGATCTCATTCTAGTCTATCACTGTGGGATTCGGAAGTTCCATTCCCCACCAGAGATGCGTATTCGAGTTGAGGAAGACATATAGCCTGATGCAGAATTAGGAAATAACTGGTAGATTCGAATTCGCGTGAGAGGCGGAAACATAACATACGAAGCGCAGACAACACATAGCTATGCCTTCAGTGTGAGATGAAAAGCTTCACGAAACAGTAAAGAGAACCCATAAATCATTGACTTCAGCAGTCCTACTTAGTGGAAAAGAATCTACAAAATGAGAACACAGAACGCTTTCGGTCATATTCGCGTAAAGATCATAATTTTGGTGGAAGCGTTGAGGCTAAGACATTCATTTTTGCACTGTTCTGCCACAGTGAAGAATTCGGCAGTCATCATTGTTGCGAATATTTTGAAAATCTTGCTGTCATTGGCATATTGAAGAAATTAATAATAATAATAATAATAATAATAATAATAATAATAATAATAATAATAATAATAATAATAATAATAATAATAATAATAATAATAATAATAATAATAATAATAATAATCAATCAATCATGTTTATTTAACGTGCCAGGAACAACCCTAAGGTCTGAGTGCTGGCGCACGCATACATTACAAACCAAAAACAAAACACTCAGGGAAAAATCATTAAACAATAAATGAATAAAAATAAAAATTGTGAAAAGAAGAGAGTACCGACAACAAAGCGCAAAGTAAATACAAAAGAAAAAGGAGGAGAAGGGCACTTGAACAATACATGAAATTATAACACAAGGCAAAGCTCGGAAAGGAACGATGACAAGGAGTTATGAAAGATATCAAGTTCACGAAAGTAAGTGTTATAAAGATTCTGTATTCTGTGAACAGTTGAGTGTTCATGATGACAGGCAGGAACATGGAAAGGTCTATGTTCTCTGGTGATCTTGCGTGGTATACGGAACATGACACAGCCGAGAAGTTCGGGACACGTGAGGTTACCGTGAAGGAGTTTAAATAATAATAATAATAATAATAATAATAATAATAATAATAATAATAATAATAATAATAATAATAATAATAATAATAATAATAATAATAATAATAATAATAATAATAATAATAATAATAATAATAATAATAATAATAATAATAATAATAATTATTATTATTATTATTATTATTATTTGATGTACACATACACGCCCCTTGTGGGATATTACATAGGAGCATTGTTGGAAAATATTGACATTCATGGGTGAAGTTCTTAAAAGGTACTAAATAACACGATACACTAAATAAACGCACTCGGACAAGTCAATCAACAAAATGAATGAAAATGGAGATATTCGGTGTTAGTACGTTATGTTTTTCATTAACAAGAATCTAAATTTTAAAGCACCACGTTCACTGACAACGTGATCAGGCAAACAATGCCATGATTAAATCATTGGTAAGGACGATTGATGAAAAGCCTTTGCAGATCCATGCAAGAATCGTATACTGCGAGAGTTTAAAAGACAACGATATGAACGGGCCCGGGGCAACAAAAGTGTTGCATGGCTGTGTTGCATTATAGGTTGCATGGCTTCTGCAGGCGAGCGCTTGTCTTAATCGTTTTATGTGCCATCGCGGAGAAATGAAATGCGAACGGGACAAACAAAACACGACAAGTCTACAAGTGCGATAGTTCCCCAACTTTGTTTTTTGTTGAGATGAAAAACCTGAAAGTTTAGTTGGCGGAATTTCCAGTGGGGTGCCACTCATTCTGTCCTTAAGCGTATCGCATGGCTTAATAAAGCATTGTCAACTAAAGAAAAAAGTTACCTCTTACCTCAGGCACACTGTTCCAGTTTTGCTGCCCTGCTCTGAATTTCATTTCCCCAAGATAGTACGTGCTTTGTTTTTCACCTCAATGGCCGTATTCAGTGTCGGCGTTGTGGGCCTTGATCGACAAATTTCGCAATTACTTCACATCTGGTAATGCAAGGACACGTACGACTCCTGCCCCATTGACGTCGGCAGCGCGTAAGACGTAAATCGTGATTTGGAAAGATTAATGCGCTGCAACCTTAGATGCAAGTGCGGAGGCAACGTCTGTAACGTCCCTTGCAATGTGCCGTGTCGGACGTGAGGACGGAGAAACGCCACACGCCTTCCGCTGTAAGAAAAAAAAAAACACAATTGTAAATCTACCGAACGATCTACGGAAATGTGCCTAGCCACGCATAGAGGTTTGAGCAGACTCTAACGGCCTGAAGTCATGACCGTGCGTAAGCAATGGAGGAGTGCTGGTAATATTCGTCCCAAAGGAGTTTTCAATATTGAGGTGCATAAGAATCGACGGCAAAATGCTGCTAACCATGTTTTTTTTTGTTTGCCATGAAGGGTCTCCACATGTGTCCTCAAGCACCGAATTTCGGATCGTGATGAGTTCGATTGCATATATCATGAAACGTTTGAAGGTTGACCAATGCAAAGTATTATTTGGTGTCGACGTAATGTCCCCTTTAGTGGTTTGCATCAATATTAAATCAACATAATATATGGATATATCGCATATCTTAACCCCACATGTTCACATAGGCTTATTAAAAATGTAATTATCGTGAGGCTCCGATTCAGTTTTTTCAGAAACATTGAAGATAACTGAAGTGTATCCACATGTTGCTTCTCAGCCTTTTGTGCAATCTGTACAGTACCGGATGACTGGAAGGTAGAGAAGGTAATTCCCGTCCCCAAATCAGGCAACCAGCATTCACCCGAGAAAAATCGTTCACAAGCAATCGATGTAAGATTGTAATGCACGCCATATACTCTCACCTCACTGAATTTGTGGGAGATAGCTCATTCTTTATCGGCTGCTAAAATGTATTTTTTAAAAGGTTTTTGTTTTGCGACACGCAGCTCCTCTCCTTTAGTAATGTTCTCTTCAGCCACTTTAATCGCGGCCTTGGCACTGATTACATATTCCTCAACTTCGAAAAACCCGCGAATACACGGAAAGTGCTTCGAGCGGCCAGTCGCGCTCCAATTTTTCGTGTATTCGGGGGCTTCTTTCGCGCTCGGAAAAACATTTTTATGTAACACATATCGAGCAACAGTAAGCTGTATCAGGAGTTTTTCAGGTTGGTCCACAATGTTCTCATTGACTCTTTTAATCTAAACATAATATTGGAGAAGTTTAATAATTAAGCCAGGTTATGTAATTAGGAAGAATGCAAAAAGTAATCTGAGTATCTCCAAGCAAACGACATTACCTTGGTTCTGTCCAACTACATGGCATTTACATGTTTTTAAAGTTTGGCTCAAGTTACGTCCTATAAGTTAGAGACCTCTGTTGGGTGTTGTTTAGAGCAAAATCTCAAGTATTTTCTAATTGGAGCTAAGAAAAAGTTTAGTTTTACGCAAATTCGCTCACTACTAGAACGTGGTTGAGTGCAACATTTGAGTTTTGACATGTCGGTATTAGTGGTTTTAATTCATTTAGCCGTAATGGAAGCTTATATTGGTTCGCATGGCACGCAGATACCTCTTTGAATACCTGCGTATATTTTGTTACAAAAAACACACGCACAAAAGTAACTTCAAGATAGGGTTTTAGGAACTTTGAACAAACTAGATGGGCGTTTTTGGGTGCTTTGCGTGCTGTTGAACGCGCTCATTCATTTTGAAAACGATTGCGCTTATCTTATTCACTGAGTAGAACCTAGCTTCAAAGGGATAGAGGGTCACTTCAGATGCCTTGCTATACACGGCTTGTTACCTGCTTTATCAATTTTAAGTGATTGCGACAGGTCTCTTCGAGCTCTCTTTAGGAATCTTGGGGCTCCCCATGCTACAGATTGACAAACACAACTTTAAGGGCCATGGAAAGGTTTCTAAAGGCGAAAATTTCAATGTGTGAACTGTATGGTGATATATAATGTTTAAGAATAAGAATAACTTTTCATCGCAACAGCTGAAAAACCCACGAAAAGATTCAAAGTATTTTTAATAGTTACAATCGCGTAAAAGGCCTACACCGCAAGTAGTTTCCAGATTTTATGACTCGTGGGCTTTCATGTTTTAGGAACATCTGTGTATTTTGGCACAGTTGATATATTTTAAAACCTCAAACTTCTTTATCACTGTGTACCAGTGAGGTGTCTGTGAAAGCAAATAAATTATAATCATTATCTCTAATATTTTCATAAGCTTTCAAATGACACCGAAGCTACAAATTAATTCTGACGATCTGGGTTTAAAAAAACGCACCCCGATCGAGGAGTGTACATAAAGAAGATTTTGCTTTAAATCCATAACTTAATGCTGGCTGTAATGCAAGGACATCGTGCTGAGTAGGAGAATGGCATAGCCGCTGATCAACCGTGGCAGATGTCGACCTGTCCTGCTCTAATGAGGTAGGAGGTCTAGGCGCATCTAGGCACCCCAGTGCTTGCGAGTGATTGTGTGTGAGGCGCAATGATCTGCGTGACGCAACGCCAAGGCTACGGCACGACGACGAATATGGCTCAATGATCCAGACGAGATTGATTTCCCCACGACGGAACAAATGTGTCATGGCAAATCATTTATTGTACAGCAGCGATGAAAGGATACAGCTTGATCCATTACGACCTGAACATATTCCGAATTCAGCGCTTTGCAGCACAGGGATGATCCCGAAGGTTGTGCAATCTCCCATGGCGCCTGAAAGCACTAGCTATGAAAAAGAAAATAATTGTGCAGAAATTGACGTCCTTTCGCATGAACGAAAGAAATTGTTACTATATGACTTACGCGCCAACCGTTCGCGCCAATCACCAACCGCGCCAAGCAGCTCAAAGCGTCAGGTTTGCCTTTTACTGCAGTTAAACGGTGCGAATGCTTTATGCGTTTGGGGCTAACAACCTACTGCTGCCTAGACCACATCTACAGCCCTGAATTTCTATTTTCTATGCTTCTTAACATTGCACCATGATTTTAACATGGCAGAGTATTCTGTGTAATGATAAACTTGTTCAGTGGCAACAGCAATCAAACAGAAGTGAACTGGGTTATGGCAGAGCTTTTGCTCATCTTGAACTTAACGTCTCAACTGAAGATGGAAAACACCATTAGTGATATTCGATGAAGACAGCTGCGTTGCAGTGGTCCAAGCTGGAAGTACAGAATACATATTGTCATTTAGTTGAAATCATAATACAATAACACGACCAGCTTTAGTGTCTTAATACTGTCGCAGAGAAAGGGCCTATCGCGAGCGCGGAAGTTCTTGGCCTCCACTCTCTTAACCTGGCACTCTAGGAATTCCTCAATGTAGCCAGCATTTCATATAAGGGCTTTGAATCTGCTTGATGGAAAAGGCGAATTAAGCGCTAATGACGCAGTTTGAAAGACGAAGGTATCAAAGAAACACAAGTGTGTGTTTACATAAAACGCGCTGGTGTGACGGAATATGCCGAGCGCTCCAGTTTCCACCGATTACATATCTCGGCGCTTCCTGTCCCGTCGGGGTGGCCGTGATCGTATAGTGGTTAGTACCTTGCGTTGTGGCCGCAATAACCCAGGTTCGAATCCTGGTCACGGCATTATTTTTTTTCTTGCTTTCATCAAAAGGAAAGTAGCGTTTCTTTGAGGTTTGCGTTTCGGTAAGGCGCGGACATTTTCATTGACAGAAAAGATTTTAGTAGCTCAAGAAGGAGCATGTTACAAAAACAGGTACTTTACCGTTCGTATTTATTTTTCCCGTTTCTTGCGCACCAATAGCATATAAATATGCAAGTGAGGAGGAAACTACAACTTTAGCGAAGTTTGAGTAATGACTTGTGGTTTCAACAAAGTCGTGGACGGCCAACACAATAATGGATGGTTGCTTTTAACTACTCTTATCCCTTTGACCGCGGTAAAAGCGTTGTAAACCGCGGTACCACTGTTATTCTCGAGCAAGAAAAGTAGTGATATGAATGCTGAAAAAGTTTCAGAAACTAGTTAAGCTGCTCAGTACTTCAAGTAGTCAAGAGGCGCGTGCGCGTTAAGAATGTAAGAGCACACAGCCAACGTGCTTTTCACAACGACGGTTAACCGTCGGTACCGAAGCGCCATCTGTTGCAGAAGTGGAAAGACAATCGACAACGTTTCTTCAAGCGCGTTTTATGAATGGTGCTGACAGTGACGATTCACCTTTATTAGGGTGAAGTGCCTGTTCGAATATCGAACAGCAGCAGCGACAGTAATTGGTAATAAGCTCAGGCCATGCGTTCATTATTTTTCCTGAAATGCACCATTGCCCATAAGAAGTGTTCTGCTGTTCGAGTGGGTTGGAGGCTTATGTACGGTTAGCCGTAATGGCACGCCAATTTCAAGGTTTAATGCAAGCATTTTGTGTTCGTGTTTACTCCTTGTTTACAGGGTGTTCGTTCTAGTTTGAAAATGCTTAAAATGTATTACATTTTGGGAAATATCAATTGTATAGCTGCCGCGGCCATGTCTACCAGCTTGTGTTATGTGATAAAAAGGCGCAGGGTGGTATTCAAGTAGAATTAAATATATTTCGACCCTTCATCTCCTCTCCCCGGCTTTTCTGCGAATGGCAGAACAAAAACATTTATCTATTTTGCATTCTAGTTACGAGCTAAGCGCGCAAAGTGCTTTGCACGCGTATACCCTTATATGCCGGGAAGAGTGAAGTGTAAATCTAACACCAAATCGATCGTAGTACTTAAAGGCAAAACAGAAATAAAAGGCAGTGACCAAAATATTAGGCCGTACTACATAAAGTAAGCAGTTTTTTTTGTCTCGTAAGTTTGCACATCTAAAATTTTCACTCGTTTTGACGTGTCGAGTCGGTTGCAACGCGTGGTCGTTGTAAGCCTATAATTAGGCTCAAGTATCTGGGGTATATAATGAAATATGAAGAGAGAAGCCATTTTATTGTGCAGACATTCTTGTGCAGGTAAAGTGAGAAAAATGGAAACACTGTAGGGCAGTTTATACCTGAACACAAGGTACAATGTAGAGAGGGAGCACCGAATTCACAGCAGCCACTTCGGTGCGCGCTGCGATGTTGCCTGCCAAGGGTCTCTACCAACAGCGTGAAAGACACTTACGGACCGCGGATCACGGACCGCGGCCACTGCTTCCTGTCTAAAGTAGTCGACGACATTCTTCGTTCTTGCTCGGCCAATCACAAGTACTGCGTACCATCCCCATACAAACGGCCTTACTGAACGCCTCAACCGTACTCTCACAGATATGCTTGCTATGTACGTGTCTGAGGAACACCGGGACTGGGACATTAACTTGTCTTTTGTGACCTTCACCTACAACTCTTCTCGTCACGACACAGCTGGCTACTCACCTTTTTATCTACTGTTTGGTTACGACCCCCCATTGCCTATGGACGCCATACTTCATCTTCACGCAGACACATCCTCTGCCTATGCTCGTGATGCTTTTGCCCGTGCTGACATCGCCCGTCAGGTTTCCTGCGATCGCTTGTCGGCTTCACAGGTCAATCAAAAATATCTCGATATAATATATAATCTATTAGCGCTGCTATATAATCTATATAATAAATATATCTATTAGTGCTGCTCAAGAAAGAGTTTAGAGCAAGCAGTGGTCCATAAATGCATACTTTTCCAAATTTAGACCCTTGCACACGAAAGTCTATTATCTGGACATCAATCAATAAATAAATCTACTGAAAAGGTACTAAGCGCATGTTATTGGACAGGTGTCCATGAAGGAATTGTAAATATACGTCTAATCTTGCGATGGTTGCAAAAAAGAACAGACTTTCCCAGAGGCAAGTTGAGCAAGGCCCCGCTCGGCCGTATGACGCTCATCAATGCACCCTTTGAGCGAGTAGCCGTGGACATGAACGATCCATTATGACATACCTCCACTGTGGATAACCGGTAAAAATCACATTGACTGATTTTGCCACGCGTTACATTTGCCAACGATCAACTAGGCTACCGTGGGTGACAGTTGTAAAGAAATGTTTTATCGAGTCGGTTTCTCACGAGAAATACTTTGTGACCAAGCCTCTTGCTTTATTTCTCAGTTGTTGAAGGAAGTAAATGAGCTACTTGCTATGAGATATCTCAGCTCAACTCCGTATTACCCGATGTGCAACGGTTCGGTTGAACGTTTCAATGGGACGTTAAAAGCTATGCTTCGGGAACTCTATAAGGAACCGCTAAAGGCCTCGGACAACTACTACGGCCTTCTTCTGTTTGCGTACATCTATAGAGGTACCAGAGACAAGCTTCGATTTCTCACTGTTCGAACTGATTTATGGTCGATAATTGAGAGGGTCACCGAGTGTGGTGCAGGAGCTTTGGACAGAGGACACGCTCAACGATGTAAAAAGTACATACGGTTATGTCCTTGACCTCAGACAGCAGCTGGAGACACACGTCAGACGGAACATGCGCACTTCTACATTTTCATGTCCAAACATTCTGTCCTCGTGAAAAATGATTGGGGGTGTCACGGCGAATGTGCATCGCGATCCCCCGATTTTGCTTTCATCACTCGCAAGGCTGTGTATTCTGGCGCTGTTGTAAACTGTTGAAAGCTTCTGTGCACGGTGCCTTAGATACGCATACATTTCTCGCGTGGGCATGTCTGCGCGAAGCAAAACGAGGAAAGACGCAATGAAGTTGAGTTAAAGCGTTAGGATATGAAAGGAAAGACGCTCGTCCTATAGATGCGCACAGGACACACATCTGGAAATACAATGCTTATACACAGAAAGTCAACGAAGAGCATAATGTATAATAATATTATTATATTAATTTCACTGGCATGTGGGTGTATATATGCGTGGCGTGCATGCTGTAAAATGTGCGGGATAACAGAAAATGGGACCAAGGACAAGACTCGAGCAACTGATGTTAGATAATTTTTTTTCATAAGTTTGGCAGAAAGGTACCTGGCTTAGGTGGCTGGTTTTATTTCATTTTTATTTCCACTGTTTCATGTAAAATTTCCGTCGTATATGCCACCTCAAACGGGATGAGCCATATACTTTGATGACAATGTATGGCGACAATGCTTATTTTTCGGCAACGGATTCCTACCAGCAGCGAACATCAGCAACGATGTATAAAACCATCTCAAATAACAGAACAAGAATAAAACTTCTAATTACTCTAGGACATGCGTTGCAACTGTGAAATTCGAGCGATTACGCGTTCAATGCATGTGCAGAACTAAGCAGAAACCTTGAGGCAAGCACACATTTCAAGATATCGTAACTTTACGAACTAGCGCAGAAATGTGATGGTGTTCGAGTTCATATTTAGACGTATAGGTACAATTGCGTAATATGGCGACAAGGGGGACGCCGGCGCATTTTATGATGTTGCTTGAGGACAGATATATCGAAATGCCGGGTAGTCTGTGTATTCCTACTTAATGGACGTGCTTCGACCACAGACCGGCTTCACTTCACCAATGTACCAGCATGTATTGTATTATTTAATTAGAATTATAAATCGCTTTGAAGTTAACTTGTAAATGTTAAGAAAATTACGCAATAAGTGGTTATCAGGCACCAATACACAGATGTCCACCACCGCTGCCATGGTGCACGCGTGGAAGAAACACGCTACCTTCTCTGCACTGGCTTTAAAAAGTTTGCTTTTTACCATATAAAACATCAAGTACAATCAGGTTATTTCAACGTGTAGGAATGTATGAGAACATTAATGCAATATGCATCAATATGCAGTTCAGTGCAGGCTTTCAACGTGCCTGCGCCTGTGTTTATGGTATCTGTGCCGCATGACGTTTGAGGAGCCCGACTCTCTAATATTGCGCAGCGCTCTCCATGCACACAAGCTTCCATCAACTAAAAGCGACGCACCCGAGCATGGCCATCCCGCTGCACATGAGCCAGGTGAGCAGTCTAGGCCGAAGGCGCACCTGTGTCGTCACGAACGTCTTGCAGTATGGGCACTACACCGACACCGGCTCAGGGCCCCAGCTGCTGACCACTCTCATGGTGTACACTGCGCGCACCAGTGCGTGCAAGCGTCCATCAAGACACAGTGAGAGGCCACAGGGAATCGCTAAAAGTTTCAACAACAACAATACCGACGACGACGACGACAACAACAACAGCAGCAGCAACAACAACAACAACAACAACAACAACAACAACAACAACAACAACAACAACAACAACAACAACAACAACAACAACAACAACAACAACAACAACAACAACAACAACAACAACAACAACAACAACAACAACAACAACAACAACAACAGCAATCGCGTTGGGCTCCGCATTGGCAATATCGGAGCCTGTATACGTCAGGTATCGAGAGAAACAGCAGCCGAGTGTATGATACGCGCAACGAAAGGCGTTGCTTCCCATCACAGAAAATTCCAGTGATTTGGCTACGCAGCTACTTTGTTTCGGGCACCCAAGCTTAGGTTCCAGGAGTTCCTGGACTGGCGATTCCTTATTGGCTGAAGCATGCACGAACAGGGGGCTGCTTCATATACTGCGTGCACGTTGCCAACTCGGCAAATGTAGTGGTCCGTCCCCAAGACTATCGACGAGCATACAAGCGCCTAAATGAACAAGCCACACCCCTCCCCATCTTGTATGCAGGTGCAGACAATTGGTCTCGTAAAGGACAAAGCTCAACTATGCTGAGCGGGCATACGAGCAATGAGAGGGAAACGTATAAGCGGCTGCAGGAGCCAGGAGGATGTAGGTGCGATTGGCTTGATTCGGAGTCATGGCCTGAAATGCGCTGATGGGCGCAGCTCTCCCTTCTACAGCATGCAGTGAATAGCATTGCAGAGATTGTGTCTCCTTGCCTGACCCCTTTCTTGATAGGTAACTTTCTAATTTTCCTGTGGAGAACTAAGGTTGCTGTGCAATCCTTGTACATATTTGCCCATATATTCACGTATGCATCCTGTACTCCTTGGTTACGTAATGCCTCTATGACTGTTGGTATCTCTACTGAATCAAATGCTTTTTCATAATCTATGAAAGCCACATAGAGAGGTTGATTGTACTAAGCAGATTTCTCTATTACCTGGTTGATGACATGGATATGATCCATCGTAGAATATCCCTTCCTGAAGCCAGCCTTTTCTCTTGGTTGGCTGAAATGTTGCCCTGATTCTATTTGAAATTACCTTGGTGAATATTTTATGCAATACTGAGAGCAAGCTAATTGGTCTAAAATTCTTTAATTCTTTAACTTGTCCCTTCTTATGGATGAGTATAATGTTGGCGTTCTTCCAGCTTTCTAGTAGACTTGAAGTCGTGAGGCATTGCGTATAAAGGGCCGCAAGCTTTTCAAGTATGCTATCTGCTTCTCCTCCAAGTGGTAGGCTGCAAATGTGCGGCCTTACGTCCTCTGTATCTGCATTTTGAACGTCGTTATTGGAAATGACAAATAAACCTAAATCGTACTGGAATTTACAGCTTCAGTGATATTGTGAAGAAACATTAGGAAGAACTCGGAAACAATATTTCTTGTAACTTGTTTGGAGAGTAGCTAGCGTATGTAATGCCGGCCTGTACAAAGGGTTGGGAGGCAGAGACCGCATTTTTTAAAGGTTTAAATGGTTGCTCGGATGATCTCGTTTTGTTCGATCTCGCAACTTGTCGGCATGTTCTCGTTTTGAGTGCCCGGATAACGGCTCTGGCTTTTGGCTCAATGTAACTTGAAGGTCGCCGACAACGGGAACTAAAAACATTTCATGTTTAAAATTGGGAGCGTATGGGTTAATTAAAGGCTAACTGAAAATTGGTCAACCACCGTTTACTGCCTGTTTGGAGGCAGCATTGGAAGCACAACGCTTTCCCTTTGACCTCACAAACAACAGCAGCAATTTTATATGTAGATAACATAGGGACCGTGTTATGGGTGATCAGAAGTGTGTAAGTTAATAAGAGCCGTTGTAGCAGATAGTTTGCATAAGCGTTCCACGACATAAGTGGCTTATTTTACGAACCGCGTAAGACGTTTGCCCAATTTCTTGAAACAACTCAACGCGCCACAATGTTAACGATTTAAAGAAACAAGCCGATCTGATGAGTCTTGTATGGGCAAAGTTTCCAGAACGTCACTTCGTTAAATACAGGCTTTGTTAAAAAAAATGTCGCAGTTTCACCCGAAAGGCATCAATTGCGATAGTAAATTAGTAGAGAGCTATACGCAGTAAGGATAGTAGTTTTATACAGTTGTATAAACTTGGGCATGCAGGCAGCACCAGCAACGCACCCACACAGAACTATTGTCGGACGCTGTCGGCGTTTTCCCGCGTTCGTCACCGACGCCGCGCGGCATTGGGGACTGTTTGCCTGGAGCCCTCTGGGGGCGGCCTTGGAGGTTTTCGACAGATCAGAGGCGGGGCAATCGTCCGAGCAGCGTCGAAATCTTTACCACCTCTCGGCCTCGCAACGTTTTATATAACTACGCATTTGGTGCCGCAGCTAAACGTCGCCTCCCCTCCCTCCCTCCTTCTCGTCCCCCCACGGCCTTCGCGCGACGGAGGAAGTCGCGGGTTCTCTCCGCTGCTCCTTACCCTTATGAAAATGGTTATGTCCTTTATGATTACTGTATGTTTCCTAGGGGTCACATGAGGAAACATCCTTTATGTTTCCTGCGTGTTGAAATTTGGCCACTGCTTTTATGTTTCCTTCATGTGTCCGTCCTTTATGTATCCTTCATGTTACCGTACTTTATGTATCCTAGATGTTGAAATTTGGCCACTGCTTTTATGTTTCCTTCGTGTGTCCGTCCTTTATGTATCCTTCATGTTACCGTACTTTATGTATTCTAGATGCTGAAATTTGGCCACTGCTTTTATGTTTCCTTCATGACTCCCACCTTTATGCACCCTTCATGTGGCCCTACTGAAAAGATCCTGTATCCTGCATTTTCTGTAGACATGCATAGATGAGTTCTCTGTGCCCATTTTATATTTATGCACATTGTGTGAGTTTTAAAGATAAGCATATATGGTTTATTATAAGCATACTGATTGGAACTCTGCTAGGGCACAGAAATTCACACAATATTGTTCTATAATAATAATTTTAGTATAACACTTGCAGTACAACTTGTACTTTCCTCACAGCATGCAGTGTCGCTGTTCTAGATGTTTTTGTCACAAATGTAAAGTGTAATGTTCGGATGCAGAGATGTCACGTTGGATAAGTGCTTGCACTTTTAAAAGAAAGTGTCGACAATACTTTGCAAAGGTTTCTCTGAAACTACAAGTAGTTTATTGAACTATCTGCATGTTACTTCCATATGCCACATCGGCTCACAGCAGACCTTTGGAATGGGGTGCTTGGATGAGAGCTCACAAGACACCTGAAAAATAAAAGGCCAAGCGTTTTCACTTATGCAGTAAATTTCATATATCCAAGAACAGTTTGGTCTGTATGCACACAGCTAAGAAACGTGCAGAAGTGAAAACTATTGAATTGAATTTTATTCCGCAGCAAGAAAAAGTTACGAGGACAGGTAAAAGCTGTGAGAACAGCTTGAGGAGCCCTGACCTCCTAGCACACGGGAAGCATAAAAGCGTGCGGCTAAGGGAGTACAACTTACTAAGAGGAAACACTCACAGGAGTTATAAAACGTCACTTGAAAAGGGGATTATAAAGCTGTCATAAAGAAAAGGAAATCATCGTATTATACAAACATTAAACGCAGTTGTTTTGGTGATGTGCTAGGTATGGCAATGTCAACACTGAAGCTTTAAACTAATTATTTTAAACAGACTGCGCTGTTGCTATCTGCCCGAGCGTGTTTTTTGCTATCTGCTCGAAAGTTTTTTTTTTTTTTCTCCTTTTCGCCGAGCGTAAAAGAAGCCCGCGAATACATGCAAAATTGCCGTGCGACTGGCCGCTCGACGCGCTTTGCGGGTATTCGCGGGCATCTTTCACGCTCGGAAAAACACTTTTATGTAAGACTTACGGAGTAAAAGAAATCTGTATCGAGTTTCTCATGTCGCTCTACAACTTTTTCATTGACACTTTAGTCTAATAATAATAATTGAGAAGTTCATTAATTAAGACTAATTATCTAATGAGGCGGAATGCAAAAAATAATCGAAGTATCTCCAAGCGACGGCAAGCAACATTACCTTGGCTCTGTCAAGCTACGTAACAACTGAAACACCCTGTATAAGCGACAAGAATGCGCGCAAGCGCGAGACTTGCTTACCTTTCAAGATGTGAAGTCATCAAACGCTTCTTGTCTCGAAGGCACCTCGGTGCCGACGCTCTTTCTGGAGCAAACACTGTCTAATTGCCGATGAACTCCAGCACACGAAAGCACAACTTTCAACAATTTCTTCCACAGACCATGATTCGAAGCCACAGCACCACGTTTTTCACGAGAGAACCCGTACTGGCGAGAACAAAGGAAGCTCGGATGGGCGCTGTAGTAGACTCCAGACACTGGCGTTTCACACGAAACATACGACGAAATGATATCATTACACAAGTCCAGAGGTTTCATGATGATTAATACACACGACAAGGACCACAGTTTGTCGAGACACTTCCAAAACATGATTAAATTACCGCCTTGCTGCAACGAGCACTCTTGCACACACGTGGCCCAGCGGGCCCAGCTCAATATAACACCCAGTAATTTTACCGGGCATGGACGTCACACTGCAGCAGCGCCACACTGCGGTAAACAAGTGAACGTAGCCTCCGAGATCTACATTCGCTTCTAGAAAATGTAGTTTGCAAAAGCACGGCCTTCGAGATTTAATTTTGTTGCGCGGAGGAAGTTGTAGCTGGAAAGAAGGCCGGTATTTAAACAGCATTTATTAAGTTCAAAGTGCCTGGGTGTGCAGTCTTTTTTATAACGCATATACAGGAATTTTAGGCGAACGATGCGCTAACTATTGCTGGCGGACATGAGCCAATCAGCGCGCAGCCCGTGCACCTCTGCTCCGTCTGCTTGCAATGGCGGACGGCCTTCGGCTGCTACGACAACCACCGATGACAAATTCGTGATCACCGCCCATATACACGCTTCTTATGGCGCCAAGTGTCGTGTTTTAGAGAATATGTGACCTCATCTTGAATCGGTGGAACCATATTTCCTCGTAGCGTAAGGAATAAAGACGACAAAACGTGCCGATGGCTTGCTTGCTGCGGCAGCTGGAGCTTCGGTCGAAGTGAAACAGGCGTACTGCTTGCATGCACGCGTAAACAAACAAATATGGCCATGCTCCGTACACATCTTTAACGACTCAGCCAACTGACAATTAAAAATTATTCAGTTGCCCGCCCACGCAAGCATTTACAGGATCCGCGCTGCCCTACTTATACCCCTGCGAATGTCAACACAGCAATCACACGCAGTTTTGAAAAGACAGGCATCTTTTAGCAGCGACCGCACGTTTTGAATTTCAGCGTGTAATTTGCGTAGAGCAGAAAAGGAAAGGTAGCTTCACGAAGTCGAGGGCCGAAAAAACCGAGCCCCCCCCCCCCCCCCCCCCCTCCATTATTTTTCCTGGATACGCCAGGAAAAATAGTGGTTCTAATAATAATAAAATAATAGTTCTAGCCGTAGCATGTGTTAAGTTCAGATAATTACTGTGTGCACTCTATGTTACCTCGATGTGCACTAGAGGGAGTGCACAGCCAGGTAACATAGAGTGCACACACAGGTAACATCCTGCCGTAAACACAAAGGACACATCCTACAGGAAAGATTCAGTTTGCTTCCTCGAGTCGTACGAAAGAATGAGTAAACATGCGGTACACACGAAGTATGTTTCCTCAAGGTCACATAAAGGGCAAGGAAACATAAAGGTCACATAGGGCACAAGAAGGAAACAGACAGGAAACATAAAGGTCGTGGCCATTTTCATAAGGGTAGGCGCCTGTATGGGGGAAACTAAAACATGGACCTCGTCATAGAAACAAAGCTGTAGAAACAAGGCAAGCATGTGAAATTTAGAGCCTATTAAGGTCGCTCTTCATGATGAGCCTCCATATGGTCATCTCGCGCAGTTATGGCTAAAGGTTCAAATGTGAGCACCAGTATCTCATGCTTCGGTAGAGAAGGCAAGCTGACAGCTCAGATCTTACCGGCGCCACGTTACCCGTGGTCTGCTAGGGAAAAAGAGACGTGACTCACAGACTCTGCTCTCAAGGCAGCACGCGCAGCCGTGGTGATTGGATACGCTGTTGGCCTTGTTGGGTGGAGTATGAGCAGGCATACCCAGTGAGTGCGAGAGCAGGCTGCTTGACCCCGGCGCTCCTTTCTCCATAGGGAGCTGTTCCGTTTGCTTGCTCGCCTCCAAGAGTGGCTCATACCCACTATGGGGGATTGGCCAAGAATCGGGTTGGTTAAGAAAATTATTTACGAGTCTAAAAAGGAGCACTATTGAGAAATTTTGAATGGCTGAAAAGAATGAAGTTGATTAGGAACTCAAGAATTTAGCAAAGAAATCGTCCTGATTCAATTATACACCTCCCAACAGTTGCACCACCATCTCTACGATAATGTACCAGATAAGAGGCTCCCAAGGGTAGAATATCGGAAATCGTTATATTCAATTCAGCCCCATGAAATTGTCCTACTAAAGTATGTTTTCTTAATGATGAGAAACGAAGACATGACAGGAAGAAGTGTTCTATTGCATCATCCTCACAACAGTATGAGAATAAGGAGGACAGTGCTAGACCAGATCGATGCAGATAATAGTTTAATATAGGTATTCGACATCGAAATTTGGTGAACAGGACTTCGACTTTTCAATTACGGCAGAAGTTGCCTGCTCCAAGGAAATAGAAGGTGCCAGTAATCAGTTAAATTTGTTAACTGATAGGTTCAAAGAGTGTTGCATTACTGCACATCTCCTGAACCTAGCAGCAGCTATGAAAGCTGATACAGGAAGGATCGGGGAGAATTGGATCACTAAGGGCCGCTTTCGCCAAGCTGTCCTCTAATTAATTCATAACTAATTCTTTGGGACCAGGCACCCATACCAATCTAATTGGTAGTGAGATGGTATTAGACAATGAAATGAACGAGAAATATGTGAGCCACTATTTTCAGTGAGAGCTGAACATAAAGATAAAGTATCTGTTACTATTACAACTTCCGAGAAGGATGAGTTCACTTTTCGTAGAGTCAGCGTAACCATCTGAAAATCAGCTAAAAATGTCGGTATGTAGTCAAGAAGCCTTAAAAAGAACGACCACGGAAAGCGGACGAAAAAATTTAAATTTCAGATTTCCCGGAGTTTTCACTGCGATGGCGATGATGATAGTTGTTTCTTTTGGCCAGGAGCGCTCTTGTGTTATTAAATGTTGACTGAGCTAAAAAGAAACGATCTCGCAAAATATTTGAAATAAGAGACAAAATTACCGCTTCTTGTATAAATGTCTGCAGCTTCAATAACCACGGCGCACTCTCTTTAAGGCCACAGCCTCCTCGAGGCTCTGTCAGCCATAATTTGCTAAGCCATACTAACCTAGACAGAGAGAGAGGAAGAAAGAGTGTGAGCATGCACCTTATATGGTCAGCAAGAAGACGCCTTCATTTCGGGGCTTCTCTATTGCACTGTCTTGGACGGCGTTTGGAACCTAGTGGGATAGCCTCGCTTGCTCGATGCTAAAGTTGGAGCTTACTAGCTACACAAATCTGGCCATGAAGCCAGCAGTTGGATGAGGCCCACAAATTTAAAGTGTAGTGGGGAAGAGAGGGAAGAGAGTATTTACAATAAAATTGTAAATTGCATAAGAGACTTTAAAAGCGGTTAGTGCATTCGTAAATAGCTTGCAGTCATAGGAAAGTGTCAGGTGGCGCAACACTAGGGTCATGGAAGATCTCTGGAAGAGGCTTTCGTCCATCAGTGGACGTAAAATAGGCTAATGATAGAGATATTACAGGCATAACTCGCGTACTTATGGTTACAACGAATCGCGTATTAGCTGATGGTCTTTTGGCTCCCGAGTATGTTTTCTGCGTACGTGACACACAATTTTTTGGGGGTCACGACTAAGAGCACTGAGATAAGTCTCTCTTCGTATAGATGCTTGCAATGTGTGAAATGGAGTACCCAAGGCATCAACAATCTGCAGACCAGCTCGTGATATGGCGGCTATTGCATTACGAGAGCTTAATATTGCGGGATGTTTATTTGCTTAACTAACGGGCCAAGCTACTATAAGGTTCTTTTCCTGTTCCTTAGAATGAGAACCAAATATCCGCCCATTTGAGTGGCAGTTTTAACAGCCGAGCTGTTTAAGCTCTTAGTTAGGCCGCACAGCGTGAACAAAAAACTGGGCGTGGCGATGACGTCACCAAGCACTGCCAGCAACCACCTCGTGATGCGGTGTGTGCTTCGCCTCCTCTACGTGCCGTGCACACGTTGCCTTGACATGGGACGTTAAGGAGAGGGGAGAGCATGCGCGCGGCGCGCGCTATGCTCGGGAGAGAGAAAGAGAAAAATGAGAGCGAGAGAGAGAGAGAGAGGGAGAGAGCGAGAGAAAGAAATTGTAGAAGCACCAACGAGGCAACGCTCCGAGCTGCCGCCGACGGACGGGCACGAAACGTTGTTGACGGACACGAAAAATGCATAGAAGCCACAGCATAGGACACGATCTGTTGACGGTCACGAAAATGCATAGAACCGTAGCCATAGACAGCTTCGCTGTAATAAATATTTTTGCAATATTTCACTATATTCGTTTAATGAATTCTTGCTCACAGTACAATTCCCAGCCTAGGTACACCTAAGCCTGCGACCTATGGGTCAGGCAAAAGGTGTGTATTAACAACTTTCCAAGAAAACTATACAAATCACTTACACTAAAACAAGAAGACTATACAAATCTTTTATGAGCAATATGCCTACAACCTGATTAACAAATGCTGTGTGGCTTTTTTATCGCAGGTGGCAGGGATACTGGTTCTACCTCTTGTCAAGGGGTTGCGTTCTGTCGTCTAATGGTGTGGCCTAAGGAATGTGCCTCTGCTGACGTGTCCATGGCGTCAGTAGGCTCTAGTGATTGTGTAGCTATTGTTGACGTTCGAGTTTGAAGTATGACGCTTAAAGCGAAGTTATCTTGCCGAGTTCCAGGCACTTTTTCGTACGTATCTGGCCTCTAAGGCCAAACGTGTTTAACGGGATGGTGCCATCTAGGAACGGTGCAGCGAATACGTAGTTTACCGTTTCAAAGATAAAGCTTCATACAAAATTTACTAGAGGGAACTGTGGCCAAGTGTCTACTAAAGCCTTTAGTGTCTACGGGACAAGCAAGCAGGGATTTATTGAATTGATGGTTATAACATGGATTTAACCAAACGGCGTCCTTGCGGCTTCAAACGGCTTTGTGGCTTTGTAAACTTATCATTTTCGATAAGGTACGTCGTTAGAAACAATTTAATAAATGTCAGTAAAATTGTCCGAGAGCAGTATTCGAACGCAGGATCTCCAAGACACAAACCTGATATTAAAACCGTTACACCATAGACGCATGCGTCGACAAGCGGCATAGAACAACCTTTCTCCCCGGCAAGCAGCGCATTGAGATGCTTGGCGCGTTTCGATCCGCAGTTGCACTACAAGTAACCGACGCGTAAGAAACACCACGACTGGAACACGACACTATAGACACCAACGAAAATTGAAACAAATAATGTATATGATGTGCTGCATGTAAACGTGACTATGTAATAACCAGCCTGTCTATAATTCATTGCAAACAAAATCATTTCGTTGTTTAAGATGCTGCTATTTGATACTAATATCTATACCTCGAAAATCACACTTCATATACATGCACCCGTGTTTCGTGAGCAAATCACACCAAGGATGCTTCGATTTACGTAGATGTCAAGTAGAGTTATGTCCTGCCAGCTTTCTTTTTTGTTTCATACTTTTGAAGATGGTTGCGCGACACCAGTTGCTTTTGCATCCCGCAAGCTCTCGGAAACCACACACACACACAAAAAAAACCAGCAAGCTAGGAAAGGAGGCACTTGCTATCATTTTCTGCGTAAAGAAGTTGAATGGGCCTCTGGGTAGGATTAGAATACATGACGACGACAGGATGGCGTAAGTGAGATCACGAAGCTGGAATAACAGCGATTGAATGAACACGACGGCATCATGATGGTGGTGTGACAAGGAATGCATGGCGGCTGTATGACGCCGATGGCGTGACTACGACGGCATGAGGAGACTCGTATGACAAAGCTAGAATGACGGCGTTGCAACGAACACGACGGCATCACGACTAGGAGTACATACCTACTGTTCCAAGAAAGTAGACAACTTGAGTGACTGTGTCGACGTAGGAGGCTAGATAGATAGAAAAACAACACCAATAACGACTAACATGCATGACGTCATTAGAAGGAGCACAGGTAGGGGTGTTAAATACCAATGACGTCAAAGGGAAGATATAAAAATGATAACCACACGTCGCAATTGTTAAATGAAAATAATTATGCTAAATATCTCAATCTCATTTACTGAATCACGACGCATGGTGTCGGCACATCGATATAGTTTATGTGAAATGATGCGAAAAAATTAAATACGCGTCACTTGGTGGTATTTCAGTAAAATAGCGTGCCTAAATGCTTTCACTTCTATGCATTGTGCTAGGATTGGTCTGTCATACCCGTTTGATACGTGTGCAGATACGTGATCAGAGACCTAGACGAATGGTACTGTTCGTGTGCACTGTGTTCCCGAATAAAATCATGACATAGCTGCATCTTGTACCTTTTTAGGAAAAATGTTACTTTCAACCTGAGAGAAGATGCAAGTCCGGACAAACCGGTGTACACTCCGGATGAGGGTAAATATGCAACGTGTGCATCAACTGGAAGAAAGTATCGCCGCTTTTACACTCTAAGGCAACTTCATTAAATATAAAATGCCAGCCGACGTGATCACCCATACAAGGTCTAAATCACGCTGTGCTGTTTAGCAGTAGCTTACTTCCTCTTTGTGAATAATTCACAGAGAGAATATCTGAGTGGAGCTGATGGTTATACGGCAGTAAGAGGAAGCTTGAGCTCGGGGCCTCCGTACATGAGAAATGAGAAATCGTTTTTTTTGGCAGCGACTGCACCAGATTTGATGAAGTTTGTTGCAATTAAAAGAAAAAGCTAAAATCTAATGACCGTAGAAACCGGATTTTAGATTGAGGCCGTTAAGTCTAAAAAAATGTCGCAGTTTCACCCGAAAGGCGAAGCATCAATTGCGATAGCAAATTAGTGGAGAGCTATACGGAGTAAGGATAGTAGTTTTATCAGCTGTATAAACTTGGACATGCAGAAGCATCAGAAACGCGCAGAACTGTTGTCGACGCCATCGGCGTTTTGCCCGCGTTCGCACCAAACGCACGCGGCGTTGGTGACTGTTGCCGGTGCCTCTGAGGGGCGGGGGCTCAGAGGGTTTCGACGAGATCAGAATGGGACACTCGTCCAGCTGCGTCGGAAATCTTACCCACCTTCTCGCCTCGCAACGTTTTTATATAAATATGTATTTGGTGCCGCAGCTAAACGTCGTATCCCCTTCCTCCCTACCGTCCCCCACGGCCTTTCGCGCGACGGGAAAAGTCGCGTTTGCTCTCTATATATGGTGGTTGTAAAGGAGGAATAAGACGCTTAATTCTGCAGGCCTTCAGGGAGCACGGCGCAGAACGCGTGTTTGCTCTCCGATGGGCGTTCGTTCCCCGTCAAAGCGCGAGTCCCTCGCGCCCTTTCACTCCCACATACAGCGTCCGGAGCGCGCCGACGATTTCATCGCCGTTGACGTCATGCGGAACATCATGGCGACGGCGACGCCGACGGCAGAAATCCGCTTTGGAGTGTCCATATAATTGATATCGCAATAAAAGACCAACCCTTCCCCTACCGGAAAATGCGCGTAAGTGAAGCGTGTCATGTGTTTCTCCGGTGTTGCTCCGAACGAGTTGCACTAACGAGTACCACGTTGTGCTCGAACCTTAACCTGTCACATGTACTGCAGGTGCCTCCGAAGTTCCGATTGAGAAACTCGCGTTGAAACCTGACCGTCGCACCGCGGAAGCTGGCGCTAGCGTTGCCGAGGTGTACACCACCATTATCTGGTTCCTGGAGGGCAAGACGACGCTAACCTCAACATCGCACTCCCGCAACTCGGTGTCGGCGACTCTTCGCTGATGTTTGGCCTTGACATGGTGCTCCCGCAACTCGGGGTCCGCGGCTCTTCGCTGAGCTTTGGCATCAACATTGTGCTCCCGCAAGTCGGGGTCCGCGGCTCTTCGCTGACGTTTCACCTGGGCTTCGGAAGCCCTAACCCACAAGAGTGTAGACGAACATAAATGATAGATCATGACATGGCTGTCATGACATGTGTGTCATGTAGGTCATGAAATAGCCGCCTACGCCTTGGCGCTCTCATGGTTAAAAAGTTGTCGCAGTTTCACCTGAAAGGTGAAGCATCAATTGCGATAGCAAATTTGAAGAGAGCTATACGGAGTAATGATAGCAGATTTATCAGCTGTATAAACTTGGACATGCAGCAGCACCGGCAACACGCAGAACTGTTGTCGACGCCGTCGGCGTTTTGCCCGCGTTCGCTCAAAATGCGTGCGGCGTTGGTGACTGTTGCCGGAGCCTCTGATTTAAATAGGCACTTGGTGCCGCAGCTAAACATCGCCTCCCTTCCCTCCCCCCCCCCCCCCCCCCCCCCACGGCCTTTCGTACGTCGGAAGAAGGCACGTTTGCTCTACATATATGGTGATTGTAGAGGAGGAAAGAGACGCCTACTTCTGCAGCCCTTAAGGGAGCACAGAGCAGAACGCGCGTTTGTTCTCCGCCGTGCGTTCACTCCCCGTGAAAGCGCGCGTCCCTCGCGCCCTTTCACTCGCACATACAGCGTTCGGCGCGCGGCGACGATTTCATCTCTATTGACGTCATACGGAACCTCACGACGACGACGACGGCGACGGCGACGGCGACGCCGACGGCAGAAATCTGCTTTTGAGTGTCCATATAATTGCTATCGCAATAAAAAATAGAATATTACAAATTTTCAGGAAACAACACTATCAAGTTTACAACTTTACCTTGGCAATCAAAAAGAATATCACAATTCTGTTATTTGCATATAATAGCACATCTCAAGCGGACAGAAGTGGTGTATCATATGTGGATCTTGAATGCAGCACTGTTAGGTGAATGGGACTTATGAAAAACCCTTGTAAACAATGTAGCAAGTTTATGGAAAATATAAATGAACAAATCAAGTTTCTTCGCTTTAGATGTCCCAACAGATGCCTTTGACAAAGCTGCGATATCTATTCTTAGTGCAGCGTTACAAATTTGTAAACTTCGTACTTCTATTTTTTTCGCACAGAATGTGACCGAAGCCCTAGCCAAGCCGTATGAGACAATGACAAGAGGGATATGCGTTTGTGGCATGCATTTCTGTTGCAGGCAATAGCTACTGGCTTCTTGGCACTCTTCGGACATACATGGCCCTTGCGTCATAAAATCCTATATATCATGAGCGCCTACTGGCGATCATTATGTATAGCTTGTCCAAGCCACTGTTTTTAAGCGAAGCTTCATTGGCTTAGTTCTGTCGGGGTTGGTGTGCGCGGAAAGCTATCATCATCAGCATTGGCTCGAGCGGCGTCGTCTTCTCACGCAGCTTGCTCGTTGGCGCCCCTCGGGTTGCGCTCACGCACTCGTACCACTGCTCCCCCGTTCGTTGTCGTCATCTTCTTCCACAGCTGGTTCCGTTGCTTGCTGTTCATCATTTCAGCGTGGAATTTCACTTCTCTTCTGTCGTCGTAATGGGGAGGCCGCGTTTACGGGGGTATGAGCCATTGCTTAAGGGGGTATGTGCCATTCATTGTCTTAATTGACGGACAGATTTAATTTTGAACCAATTTAATTTCCAAGAATCACAAGCGGCAATGGCGGGAGAATGCTGGTAACCGCGCAAGCAACAACAACAGTGAGCAGAGAATCGTACAACGCCACGGAAGGAAAAGTTGCACGAAAGGGAAGGAAAAGTGGTCGGTCAGGCACATACACGACCAGCTTCGGTTACCCCCATTTTCTCGACAGGAAAAGGGCTGGTGATTTTTTTTTGCTATTGCGGTGAAATATAATTTCCAACTATAGGGTGACATTTGGATTCACATCGAAGGGCGTAGCTATTAATGAATTCTGGACGGATTCGTCTGCCTCTGACAACAAGGAGATACTTTCGCGTTGCGTAAACTCATGAATCATTCTGTACTGCGCGCGCACTTCAACGTGTATAGAGAGGCAAAGCACGGTGGCTTCACTGACTTTTGAAGTCCGAGTTCTTGGAATATGGCTACATAACATACGAGGCTGCTCGGTAGTTCTTGTCGTTTTTTTTTTTTCACATGAGGTTGTGAAAAAAAATATATAATTCGTAACTAATAATAGCGCGGTACAAAAAAACAACAACAAAAGATTGAGGTATTGCTCTAGACAAAATTTACTTTATGTTGTCATACATTGTGATTTTGTTTCGCGAAGACAAGTTGTTATTGACATCAGAAGCCAGTGCTCTCAATGCAGCTTTTAACTACGTGGCAGAAAAGCACACAAGCATGTCCCTACAGGTTTTCCCTTCGCGTACCGCACGTGTCGCATGCAGTAAATAATTTCTCCCCGATCAAAAAATTCGTGTGCTTGTCTTACGATAGCATATTGTATCGTATTCGATACGCTCCATTCCACACCTCCAAGCTCTGATTCAAGCTTGGGGAAGTTACCACAAAGCATTGTAGCATACTTTGATATGGAGGAGCCAGTTTTGAGTTGTTGTTAGCTCTGAAACCAATTGAAAATATATAATTACTGTACGAAAGAGGTATTTGCCTAAAACATTGAATCGCTTGTTAATGCAGTAAGCATACTTAAGATATTTCACGTAATTTCTGATATCTATCGAGGTCCATGGCAATCTAATCTCTCTCACGCTAACTCGTGTCTCTGGGTAGTCCGTTGTCGAATGGGTAGAACATCGGGCTGCTGCTCTGATAGAGCCGGGTTTATAGCCAACCGTCTCACCAACCTGATTCACTGAGTATATGACATTGGGTATGCGGAGCTCTTTAATGAACCGTTTCGACGCCAGCTTGGGTCAGCGCGTATATGCCACTACGTATGTGCTGCTCTCCAATAAATACCTTCGACGCCATCTTGGGTCCCTGGTTATCCGCCACTGTGTACGGGCCGCTCTTTAACGACAAAGACAAAAGTCTTTTAGAGCTTCAGCACTGGGCGGAAATATATTCAAATATTCTTGTCTGAATACATATTGAGACACGCGCCATACGTGGACATCGTGTCAGTATCGCTTGATGGGGCAATGTGTCTAAAGTGAAGCGCGACAGAGGAGCCGGCTGCAGTTAACGCCTCACACATGAAGCATTTCTGTGACGGCAATGCGATTTGTCGCCACGTTGTTTAAATGCTAATCGCGTTAACGTCAACAGTCATTATGAGATGGTTTCTGTCGATATTTTTTGCATGATTGTACTCTGCATGGCCAGAAATGAAGGAGAAGTTAAAGTTTTTGCTTGATGGGGAAATGGGCGTTAGGGCTTTTTGGGGTTGCAGATTGCTGCCCATCCCACTAGATCTTACAGTTTCCAAAACCTACGTGGCAAAGAGAAATATCGTGGTGTACGATATATAGTACACAATGTTGGCGGATCATGTCTACTGTGCGTTAATAGCAATTGCATACCGAGTTCTTTAGACAGTCAATAACATTGAACTCTTGGTGTTTCCACACCTTTGTTGTAACGATAATTATGGCAGCAGGGAGAAAGAGAGGGACAGCTCTTTAATGAGAAGCAGAGAAGTATGCCGGTGTAGAAATAATGGTCTGCGTTGGGAGAAGGACCGGTGAGAGAAAGTATCTATCAGGAAACGAAGGGAAAGAAAAGGACAAAGAGTAAATATATTACAGTTCTGTCTACTAGTAAGACAAAATTATGGTGTGGATAAAGATACTTTAGAGAATTGCTCTGAAACGTTTCAATGAGGCCGCTGCATCAAAGGACTGGGAATAGAAAATCTAAAGCGTCAGTTTGCAATGAAGGACAACGCACGAAACCAAGGATTCTTCCTTCCTCTGGTGTTCTTTTTAAGCGAAGCTTTATAGGCTCACAAGTGTCGGCGGTGGTGCTGGTGGTGTGAAGCTGAAAAGTGGGCCGATCCTGGCGATAGTGCAGAAAGGGTCCAAGCTCAATGGCACATACCAGGGACAAAAAAGAGAGAGAGAAAGAAAGAAAGAACATCACCACGAAGGTGAGATACACACACGACAAGCTTCACTTACCCCATCCTCTCGACTGCGCAGGGCTCGTGGTTTTTGTTTCAAATTGAGTCCATTTTACGAAATAAAAGTGTTTTCATATCCCTATACCTGGTAATTAAACAAAATGTGGTGCTGTTTGCAAGCCCCAGCAGTTATCGCAGAAAATGTAGTGTTACGCGATTTTCGCCCAGAAATTAACGACACGCAAGTAAATCGTGGAGTATCTGAGTTGCGCTTCGTAGAGTCCGCATTATTAATAAGCACGTCAAAAAATGTGAACGTGCACTAATGTTGCTTGCAGAGGTTGAGGTAAGGCTATCCTGACAATGAGACCTGCGTAGGTATGCTGCTGTGCTTGAACGCGTTCCCCTTTCTTTCTTCAGGAGAAGGAAAGGACGAGGCTGCCAATTTCATCTACATTGACTACAAGACTTGCACCGTGTTGGATATTCGTTACAAGAACCAACAACGTGAGAAGCGGTTTTTGTTACTTAAAGCTCTGAGTGCACATGTTTTAAATATAGCGAACAACATTCTGAAGTGACATAGCCTAACATGGCAGCACGAGTGGTTTTCCAGAGCGAACCAGTCTAACACTCCCACTGTCTCCGAGGGTTATAGTTGTAGTAGTAAACACATAAATACCCCCAAAAATGGATGGGAAAACGACGCCACGGTATCTCAATAGTAAGAGCATCGCACGTGTAATGCGAAGACGTGGGATCGTTCCCCACCTGCGGAAAGTTATTTTTTCATCCACTTTTTTCCATTACTTTATCATTTCTTTAATGCACTTCATAGGTTCAAGTAATTTCCCCATGTTGTCCTTGGTATCGTTGTTTGTTGGCTTCTTATGATATGAATAATCAATGTAACAATCCCAATGTAACACTATGTGTGCCGGTAAATCAGGTCGCCTTATTGTGTGCATTTCATAATTTACACGTTATGGAACAAGTAGAAATTTCCAAAATTATTTATTCTTTTTAAACCTATTTTTTTTCTCCTGTGTTGCAATATATTAGTATTTGTATATGTGTTTTGTATATGGATATGTGTTTTGTTTTGTTTTTCTCAGTGTGCATGCAGTGCACACTGAGGCCTTTGCTCCAATTACAGTGCGGCACGCACTGTAATTGGAGCAAAGGCCTTTGCCAGGGTACAAAGCCTTTTGATTTTGCTCCTGCTTCTGTACCTGTACAGAAGAAAACAAACAAATATGAAAAATAAAAAAAAATGTCACAGTTTCGGCCTAAGGGCGAAGCAATGAATGCGATAGCAACACAGCAATGTCATACGAAGTAAGGTGAGCGGCTTTGGTAGCAATATGAATTGTAGTAAACATGAGCTGATTAAGTAAGCAGGTGTGCTTCGGCGTAAGTAGACCGACATGAAGAGAGAGTCGATGACCACGAGAAGGCGCGTGCGAAACGGTGGTGTTGATGAGAAGCGCTTCCCGTGGGCAGCGCGTGCGAAGGGACACACCTGTAGCGCTGCACTGCCGATCCGGGAAGTATTGGCATGTGTAGCGTGCGTTGGAAAATGTGGCCCGACTATTACTAACTGAATGAACAAGCGTGGTGTGAGCGCGCACAAACAAACACGAATAGATCACACTGAATGACTGCAGACAACGACTGTCAAAACGCTGGCAGCAAGCATACGCCGCAGCGGGCGAAGGTACGTGCGGTCTATCGCTTCAACGGAAACTGAGCGGCGAATGCACCGCGCATAAAGGTCAGAGCCGTGTGGAGATAAGAGACGGTGCGGACGAGCGATGAGCGCGGTTGTTGGCAGAGTAGAAGTGCGCCCCCCCCCCCCCCGCTCCCTCCGGCGCTGGCTTCCTGCTTCCTTGCTTGCGCGTGGGAGATTGAGTGCGTTCGCTCTCCGTGATAGCGCGCGTCCCCGCACGCTTCCGCTCGGGCATACGGCGCGCGGCGAAGATTTTATCTATAGGGAACCTCACGGCGACGGCGACGGCGACGCCGACGGCAGAAATCCGGTTGAAGTGTCCATATAATTGCTATCGCAATAAAAAAAATTGGCCCCCTCGGCTCTTTTTCTTCTCGTTAAGAACATGAAGTAACACAGAGAGTATTCCTCATAATCATTGGTAGTTCGCTTTTGTAATTGCGTGATGGTACATTTACCTTTACCATTGATGCCTGGGTTGCACTGGTGTTATTGTATTGGAGCTTCTTGGTTTTTTCACCTGCCGACTTAATATTGTGTCAAAGGCTGTCACTTGGCTTATGTATGCCACTCTTGCAGAGTGCACCTTGAGGGTGACCAGAGAAGCAGTGCACGATGTAGCTCAGGACTGCATGGAGCAGTACGAAGACAACTGCGACATGAAGGTTATAGCTTGCGATGATGAAACCTGCGGCCCTGTGATGGCCAGCATCTAGTCCGTATTCTTTTGCTAACTGTACGCCTTGGGGAGCGCCTGACTCTTCGTGAGCTCGCTTGTGGCGACATGTCAATAAAATAACTTTGCACTGGGATTTGAAGACGACTCTGTTACTCAGACTTACCCACTAGTTTTATTCACAAAACATTAAAATCGATGATGGCGTACAACTGCCTTCCTTCTTTAGACCTGGATAATAGAAGTGCATCATAAATAAACTTAGCACAAGCTAAAAGAAGCACCACAAAACAAGACCAGAAATAACTTTTTATGCGAGAATACGCAACAATATGCAACAATATGACAGAACTCAACGAGCCCTGAGTGAGCGCCGCTTTACGAGAAGCACTGTGATGTTGTATTCTTGGAATATTATAAGGAAAGCCCGCGTGAGTAGTACGCATCGTCAAGTGCTCAGCAATTAAGTGCCCCTGAAGGTGGTATACCTTTGTGGGATGATCAAGCTTAAAGAGGAGTGGTGAAATAAGTAATAACCACGAAGAAGGCCTCCCGTAAAATGGTACTTTGTCATACATTTAGATCACTAAGTGGTAGATACAGAGCCTACAGGTAAACTGGTGCCTTGATTTCGAGTGGCTTAGGGATACAATTGAAAATAATTATGCTAAAGACGAAGGTAATCTACAATACACTGGCAAGGGAACAAGAGTTCGTGATTGCTGGTCCGCCGCATGAAGCAAACAACTAATGATTGTCATCTGTTGCCTTGATGTCATTGCGTTGCACTGAGGCCACCAGTAGATGAAGACTTATCCTTAGCTGTTGGTGCGAAATTTCTGCGTTTAGACGTAGGCACGCGGTGGGTCTTCCCTCAATCGACCCCTGTTGATGAATTTCGTGCCGCAGTCACTGATTTGTTCAAACTACATTTGCCCGTTCACTGTTTACTTAAAGAAATTTACAAACTTAAGACGCCCGATAAATGTCAAAGCTATGTACTGCTCACGAATGTGTTGTCAACACAGAAAGGAGATATGTTTGATCAGCTAGCGAAGACTACGTAATACCAGATTCTTTTAATACCTACACCCAGGTGGAACACGTTTGTTCTGAAAATTCAGACAAAAGCATTTTAATTGTTCGTCTGCTAGCACCAGCTGGCACTAGCAAGCACCAGTAGCACCAGTTAGAAGTTCTGCTACATATGGCACTCAGGGGTTGTGAATCCTGTATGTTACTGTGTAAACTACGTTGCGCTAAAGTGGCGACGTTGTCGGCATTCACGCCGTCGATGCTTTCGACGTTGTTTTCCAACCACTACCTCAATCTCAGCGCATCCTCCGTTGTGGATATGTGTCACGTTTGACGCTGATAATCAATATTGTTATGTACGCATTCTTTGCGCCGCCGGAACTGTTTCTGCGTGCATGACAATAAAAAATTGCACGCTAACACGCCACCATATTATGAGGAACAATATTTATGCGATTCACATTATGTGATCCTCGTTGAGTATTGCTTGTCCTGGCCTCCTGAATGCGTGCACAGGTTCCACTATTCTGAATTTAAAAGCTTGCAGGAATTGCCCAGTGTTGTTGAAAAAAAAAAAACGTCTGAGAGGCGAAATAGCGATTTTCTCTATAATGCGGGGCAGAGTCAAACACGGCATTGTCGAAACGTGCCCTGCCATTGTGCACTTTGACATTTTTTGCTGCGTATGGACAGCACTGTGTATACGTTTCATCCGCACTGGCAGAATAATGTGGAGTTTAAAGGAAATGATTCTAGGAGGTAATTAAGCTTTTCAGCTGTATCGCTTGAGAGTTTATACCTTCATTAGGCATACACGAGAAGCATCTTTCTTTTTATTCATTTTTTTACCCCATAGAATGGGTTTTTTCTTTTATCGAATGTCCTGTATTCTATATTTACATCTCCATTTACACCATTAACACAAAACAGCACACAGTGCAAGTGCATATTTCAGACTGTCAGTACGGCGCAAATACACATAAATCGATCACTGAGCGCATCTAGATGCACAATCTTACGGTTATAGCTACCATCCGCCCATCGGCGGCTTGGAAGAGGAACTGTTTGAAAATGAACTTATTCTGCGTCTCTCGCACGCTCGAAGAATCGTTGCAACACAAAACGTCGGTGCTCATACTGCGAAGTGAAGCAATCTTTGAGGAATGTGCAAGCTCACACATTTTATCATATATATTTGGATATTGCATATTTGAGTCGTTTAATGCAGCTTGATCTCTCTGTGCAAGGTCTGTCAAAGGACACTTCGCTTCTAGGACGCAATGTTTGCAGGTAGTAACATTTTGGGGGCCCCATGCATGCTGTCAAGTGCAAAACATGATGCGGCGCACGCTAAAAGATAGAAAAATCAGAAAAAAGAATTTGCGGAGGGGGCGCCTTGCTAGCGCAAAATGGCTGTACTGGTGTTCAAATGATCGGAGGCAGGTGTTCTCCGCTCAAATGCGCCGGAAGACGCCCAATATGCGCCTACAGTTCGGACAGAAATGCTCGACGTCCTGGCATTCGTACACGCAGAAGGGGAGGAAGCAGCAGCCGAACACGCACCTGCAAAGACAAAGTGAAGCAATGTAACGAATCGAACCATCATAAATATAAAAATCGTTACAATCATCGTCACAGACGACATATCATCCTAATCGATATCCTCATCCTCCCCAACATTATCCTTTATTAATCCAGAGTCGGAAGCTTGTGTCTCCCACAGATCCCTATCCCCCCCACAGATCTCTGCGCGGCGGCAGAGGAACACAGTATTCAAATATTTTTTATCGCTCCAGTTCATCTAATCAGTGATTTTCGGTTCTTTATCTATCAGGATTGATGAATATTGGCGGTAGGGTTCCAGAAAACGCATTCTTGAAGTATGTGAATGGTTTTTCGGGACATTATTTTGGTGAATACTAGCGATATATGGCACAGCCTCACTTTAAACGCTAAGAGCTGTTTTTTCCCAAGAGCAGTGATGACGAGAATGTTTTGTACGTACTATCATTTCTGGTGTTGCTCAATTAATGATGACGTCAAATCTCTGATTACATAAAGGGTAGAACTACCCGACATGTTTTTGGAGACGTGGAAGTGGGGCGGTAAATTTGTCTGGCATGGCATTTTCCGTGCAGATCAACAGAAGCCAATACTTCCTCATTGCCTGTAGATCGTGCATGCAACGACGAGGCGAAAAAATACCGTTGACAAGACGCTAAAGTCATCAGTTTCTGTTGGTATTGTGTGGTAGAGTTGCATGACTATATGTTGGGCCCTTGAGGGCTCCCTGATTGATGCCACACAAAGGTCACAAGGTTATTCTCGTCGAACGTGATATGTTTGTATAACAGAGGATAACAACAGGATGTTGAAAGCGTCACGCGTAACAACATGCGTTTCAAGAAAAAGTACGACGGGGTTCGCAGAATTCGCTTTATGGCAGCCAGAATGCACTAATCGACCATAGAGAGCTTATATACACCTGTTACAAACACGACCACCGTCTGGTACCGATGATGTGATGGGCGGGACTACCACTGGTATATGAGAACAAGGAAGCCTAAAAGAATTTCGCCACCTGTTTTCGATGGCTGAACTCCTTAAAGCACACAGACCTCGCACACCAACTACGATATTACGTCAAGTATAACTTTCATAAAAAGCAACTTGCCTCTACCATTGTTATCAGTGTGCAGAACAGTTTTCCGCTTAAGCCTTTTTGAGAAATTGTATCATCACCTATCCTTCGCAGTGAGTTTATCCTAACACCTACTTATCAGTCATCTCGATATGATGGCCGTCGTAGAGTAAGCGGCATTTGTTTCTCGCACCAACAGGTTTTTATAGTCATCAACGACTGGAACCGCCGTCCCTCCGATATCGGTCAATCGAAGACTGTGTACTTTTCCGCAAAAATTTAATTGCTGTTAAGAATTGTGACAAAGTGTGATCACGTGACTTCAAATCTTATTAACTGTATTCGTGATTAAAATTGACATTTTTTCTTTCTTTCTCTCTCTTGGCAGTCTTGTTGTTTTGCCAAAGTTGAGCGCAAATATCGCTAGTAATACATAAATGTAGTGATAGTAATAATAGTAACATATAGTAAATATGGTTATCTTGTTATTGTTGAACACATGTACCCCACATCCCCCTACAGTATCTATGTGCTTGAGGATATGTAAAATAAATAAATAAATAAATAGGCTGTGTAAGTGGCCCTTCTAGAACCACTACGCAGACGATGCTAGCTCACGACTATGTTTACGTAACGTTTGACATATAGACATATAGCCGTATACAGAACTAGGAAAGAACTTGGACATTCGAATTCGCGTGAGAGGCGGAAACATAACATACGGAGCGCAGACCACGCATAGCTATGCCTTCAGTATGAGATAAAAAGCTAAACGAGGCAATAAGGAGAACCGCTAAATCAATGACCTTAGCAGTCCTACTTAGTGGAAAAGAATCCACAAAATCCACAAAGAATACTTTCGGTTTTGCGTGTAAAGGTCATAATTTTAGTCGAAGCATTGAGGCTGAGACATTCATTTTTGCACCATTCTGCAAACGACAATAGGCCATAGTGAAGAATTCGACAGTCATCATCATTGTGAATATTTTTGAAAATCTTTGTGTGATTGGCCTATTGAAAAAATTTATGATAATAATAGTAATAATACTATTAATAATTTATGGTAACCATACACGCCCCTCGCGGGATAATACGTGGGAGCATTGTTCGAAAATATTGACATTCATCAGTGAAATTTTTGTGAGTTATAACAAAACACGATACACTAAATAAACACACTCGGACAAGTCAATCAACAAAATGAATGAAAATGGAGATATTAGGTGTTAGTACGTTATGTTTTTCATTAACAAGAATCTAAATTCTGAAGCATGCCGTTCACTGACAACGTCATCAGGTAAACAATGCCATGATTAAATCATTGGTAAGGACGATTGACGAAAAGCCTTTGCAGATCCAGCAAGGATCGTATACTGAGAGTGTTTAAAAGACGGCGGTATGAATGAGCCCGGGGCAACAGAAGTGTTGCATGGCTGTGTTGCATTATAGGTTGCATGGATTCTGCAGGCGAGCGCTTGTCTTAATCGTTTAACAGCTATCATGGTAAAATGAAATACGAACGGGACAGCCAAAACACGTCAAGTCTTCGAGTGCGATAGGTCCCCCCCCCCCCCCTTTTTTTTTGTTTGGATGAACAACCTGAAAGTTTAGTTGGCGGAATTTCCAGTGGGGTGGTACTCATTCTGTCCTTATGGCGTGTCGCATGGCTTCATAAAGAACTGTCAACTAAAGAAATAAGTTACCTCTTACCTCAGGCACACTGTTCTAGTTTGCTGCCCTGCTCTGAATTTCATTTCGCCACGATAGTACGTGCTTCGTTTTTCACCTAGATGGCCGTATTCAGCGTCGGCATTGTGGGCCTTGATCTATAGATTTCGCAATTACTTCACATCTGGTAACGCAAGGACACGTACGCCTCCTGCCCCATTGACGTCGGTGGCGCGTAAGACGTGAATCGGGATTTGGAAAGGCTGATGCGCTGCAACCTTAGATGCAAGTGCGGAGGCAACGTCTGTAACGTCCCTTGCAATGTGCCGTGTCGAACGTGAGGAAGGAGAAACGGCAACGATGCATGCCTTCCACTGTAAGAAAAAAAAAACACAATTGTAAATCTACCGAACGATCTACGGAAATGTGCCTAGCCACGCATAGAGGCTCGAGCAGACTCTAATGGCATTGTCCTTGACGGTGTTTGTTATGAACCTGAAGTCATGACCGCACGTAAGCAATGGAGGAGTGTGGGTAATATTCGTCCCAAAGGAGTTTTCAATATTTAGGTGCATAAGAATCGACGGCAAAATGATGCTAACCATGTCTATTTTTTGTTTGCAATGAAGGGCCTTCTCATGTATCCTCAAGCAGCGTATTTCGGATTGTGATGAGTTCGATTGCGTACATCATGCAACGTTTAGAGGTTGACCAATGCAACGTAATATTTGGAGTCCACGTAATGTTCCTTTTAGTGGTTTACATCAATATTTCTTACATCATATTGTTTACATCATTACTTCAACATTTCTGCGTCGTGGTAGCCGTGATATTCCATATAAAGCCCCACGGTGATAACATCGTCCCCGTGTGCCGTATACTGTCTGTGCGATTGAAAGCGTGCGACGGTGAGCAGAATCGCGCACAAGGGAGGAAAGCGGGAAGGCAGCGCGAGACGGAGGGAGGGGTGGTGGCTTGTGCTCTGGTAGCAACTGCGTAGTTTGCGCCGCGGCGCGAGCTGTATCTTGACAGCGATCTGCAGATGGGACGCCTTCGGGGTCGGTGGACTCGTGGTCGGCCTGCCTCCGCTTGCGTTGCTGCTCCGTCCTTCTCGCACGTGAAGAACCCGATACCTCGACAACGCGCACAGAACCCGTAGCAATTATGTCAACCAGGGCGCTTCGCGTGGCCATAACATCGAATCCGATTTTCACGGCAGTTTGTCCGGGAAAAAAACGTACTTAAGGCGCACCGTTCGATAAGACGCACCGACAAATAATTCAGAAGAAAACCGCGTCTTATACACCGGAAACTGCGGTAGACTGTTGCCAATTTGAACGCTACCGCAAAATTCTGAGTAAGCGCCCCCCCCCCCCCCCCCCCCAACTTTACTGCTGATTTCAAATTTCCCCTCCATTCCGGGAAAACGCCCTGCCCCCCCACCCCCCTCCTCCCCCGCTCCGCGGCCAGGCAATTGACACTGGCCTGCCACATCCAGTCCTCATAAATAACGACAAATTCGGCGAATCGCATCGGTTGCACCGGTTTGCCCCAATGCGCCGTTTGATCCAATCATGGTCGCACTCGCGGACCGCCAGCCGACGGCGAGGTCTGCCTGTCACACAGTACAGAGGATTTTCCTGCAGCATAGCGACGTGGCCACTCGGCGACAGACGAGTGGTCGCGGCTACGCTGTGGTGTCGCTGGCAGCTTCACCACTGCTGATCACCCGCCACCAATATCGTCGCTTGACCTTTTATGGTTCACATCGAATCTTTAGCAGACTGCGCTTCAAAAGGAACCGCCGACGCTCCCAAGCAGCAATGTTTTGTTACCGTTGTTGCCGCTTTACCGTCTCCTCGCAATAATTTCACAGGAAGAAAGCATGCTGATATTTGCGGCACCGCCAGCTGCGATGCGAGCGTGGCCGAGCCGCGGTTCATTGTCCGCCGTCGGTAGCCATGCACTGCAGCTGAGATAGAATTGAATCGGAACTCTCGTCAGCGCTAAACGTTTGACCGTGCAGATGGTTTTTTAATAAAGTGAACATTACGCGTCACTTTACTCTAGCGGGCATCATTTTGACTGGAATAGATGCTGCATCACAAATGTTCAGTGGTGGCGTGTAGCAGAGGTAGAACACCCGGCTTCTAATCTTAAATGCGTAATTTCGAATCCTCTTCCAGTCCACTAGATTTGCAGGCATGGAGTGGCGCCTGACATCGGCAAAGAAAAATATCTCCGAGAGCTAGTAGGGTATACTAGCCCAGGTGCAACCAAATTAGGAAGGCCCACTAAGCTTCAACAAAGTCGCTACGTCACACCAGAACAGGAATTCTCCTCCCTGATGGAGTATTCGGCCACTACCTCCCTCATGACTCCTACAATTAACCCGTGGCCCTCAGCCCCAGTGCCTGCGCAGCACCTGACCAAGGCGGTGGTCAGACCTGCGACGCGGCAGAGGGTGCTAAGAATCTCTGAGTCCGAACAAGCCGCCACTGGAAACTGAACCTGGCAACGTTCAGCACGCGCACTCTATCGAGGGAGGATAGCTTAGCAGGACTACATGAAGAATTATCAGCTTTGCCTGAGATATTATTGGCCTTAGTGAGGTTAGAAGAACTGCTGTGGCTTATACAGTGCTGACTAACGGCCACGTCCTCTGCTACAGAGGTCTTCCAGATAAGAGAGAATTTGGAGTAGGATTTCTAGTCCATAAGGACATAGCGGGCAGCATTGATGAATTCTACAGCATTAACGAGAGGGTAGCAGTCGTCGTAATAAAGCTGAATAGGAGGTATAGAATGAAGGCAGTACAAGCCTACGCCCCAACCTCCAGTCATGATGATGAAGAAATAGAACAGTTTGATGAAGATGATGAATTAGCAATGAGAAAGGTGCAAACTCAGTATTCTGTAGTCATGGGCGACTTCAATGCAAAAGTGGGGGAAAAGCAGGCTGGTGAGCAAGCAATTGGCAACTGCGGCATCGATTCTAGGAACACTAGAGGAGAGATGTTGGTGGAATTCGCGGAAAGGAATATGCTCCGAATAATGAATACCTTCTTCAGAAAGCGCAGCAACAGGAAGTGGACCTGGAAAAGCCCTAATGGAGAAACAAGGAATGAAATAGATTTCATACTCTCAGCCGATCCCAGCATAGTGCAGGATGTAGAAGTGTTAGGAAGGGTAAAGTGCAGTGACCATAGGTTAGTGAGGTCTAGGCTTTCTCTCAATTTGAAGAGAGAAAGAATGAAATTTGTCAAGAAGAAACAGGCCAACCTAGATGTAGTAAGGTTAAAAACAGACCAATTCAGGCTGGTGCTTGCAAAAAAATATGCAGCTTTAGAACAAGAAGATGAAGACAACACAGAGGTAATGAATGAAACCATAACTAGGCTGATCTCAGCAGCCGCAATGGAAGTGGGGGGTAAGGTACCAAGGAAACCAGTAGGTAAGCTCTCCCAAGTAACAAAGGAGCTAATAAAAAACGGCAAAACATGAAAATGTCAAACTCAAGAGATCAGATAGAGAATTCGGTGAACTGTCAAAACTGATCAACAAGAAGAAAGTAAGGCATATCCGAAATTATAACGTGGAAAATATTGAGGAAGCAGTAAAATATGGACGCAGCATGAAATCAGTGAGAATAAAACTTGGCATAGGACAACGCAAAATGTATGCACTGAAGTATAAGCAGGGCAATATCATCAGCAATTTCGATGACATAGTAAAAGCAGCGGAAGAATTCTATACTGACCTGTACAGTTCCCAGAGCAGCCAAGCTACTTTTAATCGAAGTAGTGATGAACAGGATACAAAGGCTGCTTCTATAACTATGAAGTTATAGGGGCCTTGAAAGACATGGTCAGGGGAAAAGCTGCCGGAGAAGATGGAATAAGAGTCGATTTAATCAAAGATAGAGGAGATATCATGCTTGAAAAGCTTGCGGCCCTTTTACGCAATGCCTCACGACTTCAAGCGTACCAGAAAGCTGAAGAACGCCAACATTATACTCATCCATAAGAAGGGAAACGTTAAAGAATTGAAGAATTTTAGACCAATTAGCTTGCTTTCAATATTGTATAAAATATTCACCACGATGATTGCCAATAGAATCAGGGCAACACTTGACTTCAGCCAACCAAGAGAACAGGCTGGCTTCAGGAAGGGATATTCTACACTGGATCATATCCATGTAATCAATCAGGTAGTAGAGAAATCTGCGGAGTACAATCAACCTATCTATGGCTTTCATAGATTATGAAAAAGCATTTGATTCAGTCGAGATACCAACAGTCATAAAGGCATTGCGTAATCAAGGAGTACAGCAGGCATACGTGAATATCTTGGCAAATATCTACAAATATTCCACAGCAACCTTGGTTCTCCACAAGAAAAGTAGAAAGATACCTATCAAGAAAGCGGTCAGGGAAGGAGACAGAATCTTTCCAATGCTATTCACTGCATGGTTAGAAGAAGTATTCAAGCTCTTAGTCTGGGAAGGCTTAGGAGTGAGGATCAACGGCATATATCTCAATAACCTTCAGTTTGCAGATGACATTGCCCTGTTCAGCAACAATGGAGACGAATTACAGCAAATGATTGAGGACCTTAACCGAGAAAGTGTAAGAGTGGGATTGAAGATTAATATGGAGAAGACAAAGATAATGTTCAACAGCCTGGCAAGGGAACAAGGACTCAAGATCGCCAGTCAGCCTCTAGAGCCTGTAAAGGAGTACGCTAATCTATGTAAATTACTCACAGGGGACCCTGATCATGAGAATGAAATTTACAGAAGAATAATATTGGGTTGGGGTGCATACGGCAGGCATCGCCAAATCCTGACTGGGAGCTTACTACTGTCGTTGAAAAGAAAAGTGTACAATCATTGCATTTTACTGGTGCAAACATATGGGGCAGAAATTTGGAGGTTAACAAAGAAGCTCGAGAACAAGTTAAGAACCGAATAAAGAGCGATGGAACGAAAAATGTTAGGCCTAACGTTAAGAGACAGGAAGAGAGCGGTGTGGATCAGAGAACAAACGGGGATAACCGATATTCTAGTTTACATTAAGCGGAAAAAATGGTGCTGGGTAGGCCATGTAATGCGTAGGATGGATAACCGATGGACCATTAGAGTTACAGAATGGATAATAAGAGAAGGGAAGCGCAGTCGAGGACAGCAGAAAGCTAGGTGGGAAGTTAGGAAATGTGCAAACGCAAGTTGGAATCAGCTAGCGCAAGACAGGGGTAATTGGAGATCACAGGGAGAGGCCTTCGTCCTGCAGTGGACATAAAAATAGGCTGATGACGATGATGAATATATGGATATATTTCACATCTTAACCCCACATCTTCACATAAGCTTATTGAAAATATAATTATCACGAGGCTCCATTTCAATTTTTTCTGATACATTGAAGATAACTGAAGTGTATCCACATGTTGCTTCTCAGCCTCCTGCGCAATCTGTACAGTACCGGACGACTGGAAAGTAGAGAAGGTAATTCCCATCCCCAAATCAGTTAACCAGCATTCATCCGAGAAAAATCTCTGACAAGCAATCGATGTGAGATCGTAAAGCACGCCATATAGTCTCACCTGATTGAATTTGTAGGAGATAGTTCATTCTTTATGAGCTGTTAAAATGTGTTTTAAAAGGTTTTTGTTTTGCGGCACGCAGCTCCTCTCCTTTAGTAATGTTCTTTTCAGCCACTTTAATCAGGACCTTGACATTGATTACATATTCCTCAACTTCTCAAAACCCGCGAATACAGGCAAAGTGCTTCGAGCGGCCAGTCGCACTCCAATTTTTCGTGTATTCGGGGGCTTCTTTCACGCTCGGAAGAACATTTTTTTGTAACATCCTGAGCAACAGAAAGCTGTATCAGGAGTTTTTCATGTTGCTCCACAATTTTCTCATTGACACTTTTCATCTATTTATAATATTGGAGAAATTTTAATAATTAATCCAAATTATATAATTAGGAGGAATGCAAAAAATAATCTGAGTATCTTCAAGCAAAGGACATTACCTTGGTTCTGTCTAGCTACATGGCATTTGCATAATAATAAAGTTTGGCTCAAGTTACGTGGGATATCATGTATATTAGAGCGTTCTGATGGGTGTTGTTTAGAGCGAAATCTCATGTATTTTCTGGGTGGAGGTAAGAAACAGTTTAGTTTTACGCAAATCAGTTCACTACTAGAACGAGGTTCAGTACAACATTGCGTTTTAACATGTCGGTATTAGTGGTTTTAAATCATTCAGCTGTAATGGTTCGCATGGCACGCAGATACCACTTTGAATACCTGCGTATATTTTGTTACGAAAAAGACACACACAGAAGTAACTTCAAGATAGGGTTTCAGGAACCTTGAACAAACTAGACGGGCGTTTTTGGGTGCTTTGCGTGCTGTTGAACGCGCTCATTCATTTTGAAAACGATAGCTCTTAGCTTAGTTCATAATAATAAATACTGGTCGAGTGATATTTTTGTTCGTAAGTTCTCATTTTGTATTCTTGACAAAATGAGAACTTACGTTCGCAGGGATAGAGGGTCACTTCAGATGCCTTGCTATACACGTCTTGTTACCTGCTTTATCAATTTAAAGTAATTGCTACAGGTCTCTTCGAGCTCTATTTAGGAATCTTGGGGCTCCCCATGCTTCAGATTGGCAAACACAACTTTAAAATCCATGTAAAGGGTTGAAAAGGTGAAAATTTAAATGTGTGAACAGCATGGTGATATATAATGTTTAAGAATAAGAATAACTTTTCATCGCAACAGCTGAAAGAACTCACGAAAAGATTCAAAGTATTTTCAATAGTTACAATCGAGTAAAACGCGTACACCGCGATTAGTTTCCATGGTTTATGACTCGTGGGCTTCCATGTTTTAGGAACATCTGTGTGTATTTGGCACAGTTCATATATTTTAAAACCTCAAACTTCTTCATCACTGTGTACCAGTGAGGTATCCGTGAAAGCAAATAAGCATTGATCATCATCACTAATATTTTCATGAGCTTTGAAATCACACCAAAGGCCCCAAATTAATTTTGACGATCTGAGTTTAAACAATACGCCCCGATCGAAAGTCTACTTATAAAGAAGGTTTTGCTTTAAATTCCTAAGCTAATGCTGGCCGTAATGCTGGGACATCGTCCTGAGTAGAAGAATGGCGTAGCCGCTGATCAACCGTGGCAGATGTCGACCTGTCCTGCTCTAATAGGAGGTCTTGGCGCATCTAGGCACCCAAGTGCTTGCGGGTGATTGTGTGTGAGGCGCAATGATCTGCGTGACGCAACGCCAAGGCTACGGCACGACGACGAATATGGCTCGATGATCCAGACGAGATTGATTTCTCCACGACGGAACAAATGTGTCATGGCAAATCATTTGTTGTGCTGCGGCGATGAAAGGCTACAGCTTGATCCGTTACGACCTGAACATATTCCGAATTTAGCGCTTTGCAGCACTGGGATGATCCCGAAGGTTGTGCAATCTCTCATGGCGCCTGAAAGCACTAGCTGTCAAAAAGAAAATCATTGTGGAGAAATTGACGCGCTCTCGCATGAACGAAAGAAATTGTTGCTGTGGGACTTACGCGCCAACCATCTCAAAGCGTGAGCTTTGCCTTTTCCTGCACTTAAACGGTGCGAATGCTTTATGCGCTTGGGGATAACAACCTACTGCTGCCTAGACCTGAACAGCAGCGCCGAATTTGTATTTTCTATGCTTGTTAACATTACACCATGATTTTAACATGACAGAGTATTCTGTGTAATGATAAACTTGTTCAGTGGAAACAGCAATCAAACAGAAGGGAACTCAAGAAGGAGCATGTTACTAAAGCAGGCACTTTACCGTTGGCCTTTCTTTTTCCCGTTTCTGGCGCACCAATAGCCTATAAATATGCAAGTGAGGAGGAAACTACAACTTTAGCGAAATTTGAGTAGTGCCTTGTGGTTTCAACAAAGTCGTGGACGGCTAACGCAACAATGGATGGTTGCTTTTAACTACTTCTATCCCTTTGACCACGGTAAAAGCGTGGTACACCACGGTATCACTGTTATTCTCGTGCAACAAAAGTAGTAATATGAATGCTCATAAATTTTCAAAAACTAGTTAAGCTTTGCAGTTTTTCAAGTAGTCAAGAGGCACGTGCGCGTTAAGAAAGTAAGAGCACACAGCCAACGTGCTTTTCACCACGACGGCTAACCGTCGGTACCGAAGCGCCATCTATTGCAAAGTTGAAAGGCAATCGACAACGTTTCTTCAAGTGCGTTTTATGAATTGTGCTGGCAGTGAGGATTCACCATTATTAGGGCAAACTGAGAGCGAAGTGCCTGTTCAAATATCGAACAGCAGCAGCCACCGTAATTGGTAATAAGCTCAGGCCATGCGTTCCTTATTTTTCCTGAAAGGCACCATTGCCCATAAGAAGTGTTCTGCTTTTGGAGTGGGTTGGCGGCTTATGTACGGCTCGCCTTAGTGGTACGCCAATTTGAAGGTTTAATGCAAGTTTTTGTGTTAGTGTTTACTCCTGGTTTACAGGGTGTTCGTTCTAGTTTGAAACTGCTTAAAGTGTATTACATTTGGGGAAATAGCAATTGTATAGCTGCCGCGGCCATGCCTACCAGCTTGTGTTATGTTATCAAAAGGCGCATTGTGGTATTTAAGTTGAATTAAATAGATTTCGACCCTTCATCTGCTCTTCCCGGCATTCTGCGACCTGCAGAGAAATAAATATTTAATCTATTTTGCATTCTAGTTACGAGCTAAGCGCGCAAAGTGTTTTGCACGCGTATACCCTTATATGCTGAGAAGAGTTATGTGTAAATCTAGCACCAAATCGATCGTAGTACTTAAAGGCAAAACAGAAATAAAAGGCAGTGACCAAAATTTTCGGCCGTACTAAATAACGTGAGCCGTTTCTTTTTTCTCTCGTAAGTTTAAACATACAAAATTTTCACGCGTTTTGACGTGTCGAGTCGGTTCGAACGCGTGATCGTTGTAAGTCTATAGTTAGGCTCAACTATCTGAGGAATATAATGAAATCTTGAGAAAGAAGCCAATTTGTTGTGTAGACATTCTTGAGCAGGTAAGGTGAGAAAAATGAAAATCCTGTAGTGCAGTTTATACCTGAACACAAGGTACAATGTAGAGAGGGAGCAACGAATTCATAGAAGCCACTTCGGCGCGCGCCGCGATGTTGCCTTCCAAGGGTCTCTACCAACATTGTGAAAGACACTCTTACATATGACAGCCACTTATTTTTAGCTATCGGTGGGGCAAAAGCAGCAGGGAACCATCGGAAAGATGGCCTCGCCACATTTCAAGCATATGGAAAACGTTTTCGAGCAGAACAGGAGGAGATGCCAGCTTGCAATCATGCAAAAACAAGGTGAACATTTTTTTGTCTGGCAGAGAGCCGAAGGCACAATTAGTTTACCTGGTCAGGAGAGTGTTATATCACGCATATTAGCTCTGCTCAAGAAAGAGTTTAGAGCAAGTGGTGGTACGTAAATGCATACATTCCCAAATTTAGACCCTTGCACACTAAAACCGATTATCTGGACATCAAGAAATAAATTAAACTACTGAAAAGGTACTACGCGCATGTTATTGACCAGGTGTCCATGAAGCTAGAGCAGCCCGACTCTCTAATATTGCCCAGCGCTCTCCATGCACATATGGTTATATCAAAGTGCGGCGCACCCGAGCATCGCCATCCCGCTGCACATGAGCCAGGTGAGCAGTCCAGGCTGAGGGCACACCTGGGTCGTCACGAACGTCTTGCAGTACGGGCACGACACCGACACCGGCTGAGGGCCCCAGCTGCTGAACACTGTCACGATGGACACTGCACGCGCCAAGGCATGCAAGCGTCCATCAAGACACAGTGAGAGGCCAGCGCCAATCGCTAAACGTTTCAACGACAACAACAACAACAACAACAACAACAACAACAACAACAACAACAACAACAACAAAACAACACAACAACAACAACAACAACAACAACAACAACAACAACAACAACAACAACAACAACAACAACAACAACAACAACGACGACACACAACAACAACAACAACACAACAACAACAACATACATAACATCAACAACAGCAGCAGCAACAGCAACAACAACAACAACGACAACAACAACAACAACAATCGCGTTCGGCCCCACATTGGCGATTCTGTACACGTCAGGTATAGAGAGAAACAGCAGCCGAGTGCATGATACGTGCAACGACAGGCATTGCTTCCCATCACAGGAAAGTCCAGTGGTTTGGCTACGCAGCCGCTTTGTTTCGGGCACCCAAGCTTAGGTTCCAGGAGTTCCCGGACTGGCGATTCCTTATTGGCTGATGCATGCACGCACAGCGGGCTGCTTCGTATACTGCGTGCACGTTGCCAACTCGGCAAGTGCCACTGTGGTCCGTTCCCAAGTCTTTCGATGAGCACACAAGCGCCTAAATGAACAAGCGACCTCGTCCCCCCTCCCCATCTTTTATGCAGGCGCAGACAGCAATTGTACTTGTAAAGGGCAAAGCTCAACTGTGCTGAGCAGACATACGGGCAATGAGAGGGAAACGTATAAGCGGCTGCAGGAGCCAGGAGGATGTAGGTGCGATTGGCTTGATTCGGAGACATGGCCTGAAATGCGCTGATGGGCGCAGCCGTCCCTTCCACCGAAAAACATGCACTTTCGAAGTAAGAATTCTCTTGGCAGTTGACAGCGATGTGTGTTCCATGTGCGGCACGTTGCGGTTTCTTGTGAACTGATGATTCACGAGCCATCATTCAATTTGTAAACCCATCATTTTCAACAAAGTACTGTGTAATAATAACAAAATCGCTATCATTAAAATTTTTCGACGACAGGATTTGAACACAGGACCTCTAGCACAGAAGCCCGAGCCAACTGTGTTTCGGAATAATAATACACCTTGGTGCTGTTAGCAAACGTAGATCGTGGTTCGACCAACTCACCAAATATTGAGTAGTTTCATGCGCTACATACGTTATGTTCGTTTCTAAGTTGCCCTGGGCTTATTGACCATTCATATCACTGATGACCGGCGTGTATAAGTAGGACATTGTATGGTACTCACAAAAGAAAGTTTTGTGAATTGTGTTGTGTCCCTCCGCATGTTTTGAACCTCTGTGTGTCTCCTCCCATTGAAGAACTCTGTCCGCTGCACGTTTCCGAAACGCACGTGGTGTGGACTTACACATCAGAAGGCTCGCGAGTAAACCAGAAAGCCGAGCACTCGCCGTGAGTGGGTCTTATCAAAGCAGTGGGCCTCACAATTAGTTTTCTTTATTTATGTATTGTTTCTTGCTTTTTTTGCATGTCTTTGGGCCGAAGCAAACCATAAAGTTGAAAACAAAACCAAACGTGTGAAGAGACACAAACTGTTCGGACTATACGGTGCAGTGACACTTGCGTGGCGCAGCTTTCTATTAATTTCTAAGAAACTTGGGTTCATCAGCTTATGTTTATGGCCACTGCAGCATGAAGGCTTCGCCCAGTGATCTCCAGTTACTGCTGTCTGGCGTCCGCCTACTCCATCCTAAGCCTGCAAATGTAACCTCAACACACCACTGAATCCTCTGCCGTATTCGATTTAATTTCCTTTGCCTTGGTACCTGGATGATGCTACTCTACTAGATCACCGGTTATTTAATCTGAATATTACATTAGCTGTCCCAAAGCTGCTCCCTCTTAATTTAAACAGGGTATCAGCTACGGCAACCTCTTCCCCCCGCACGCTTCCTGACACTTTGAAGGTCACGCCTATCATCTTTCGCGATTTTTATTTATTCTTTTTTAGAAGTACCTCACAGGCCTACAAAGAGGCATAGGGTGAGGGGGGCGTATGTTAACAATAAATAAAATCGGTTAAATGATATCGATGCTACAAGGAATCAAACATAGACACAAGACGAAGAAATTTGCATATAATAAAAACCAGACATAGCCGCGCCATCCTTAGCTCATCTGTTTTGTTTATCTACCAAGTTTCAGTCCCTTAGGTTAGTACTACTGGAATTCACATATCGAGTACTTTTGTTTTCAAACATATACGCAAGCTGTCGTTAATGAGATAACCTTTGCCTTAGGCATTCAGTATATTCCACATATGCATACCGCTGTATATTTCCGTATATCGCTTGAGCATACAGTGCCTATCACAATGGCACCTTCGTGGTGATATCAGTCTACGCTTATGAATCAATATTCAAACACTACGCAGGTGGGCAGTGGCCAGCAGAGCCACCAGTAGTACAACATTGTACTGGCTCATGGCATCAGTAGCAGCAAAGAAGAGGGGAGAGATAGCTGCTTGAATGCAGCTCGGTTTCTCTCACCTGGCCCTGGTTGCCCGAACACCATGAGGGGGCTGCCTGCGCAGGTGTTTAGTGGCAGAGGAGGAGTATACGTGTAGCCCTCATCTGTTAAAAAAAAAAACGGGAACCTGTTAAGAGATCACACAATATGTAAAGTGAAAACGCAAACTAAACGAAATTGGTCTAGTTTGGTCATTCTGATACCTGTGAACCATTGATGATGGAAAGATCTGCTAGGCAGGAGGAAATACATCGCTGTGCTTTCGGCGCTTCTGCAGTATTTTGTCATAGATGTCGAGCTGTCCAGTTTAATATATTAAAGTACGCACGGTGCAAATAAATATTACCTAAACTAATTTCTCGACTTCACAGCTTTATCTTCACGGCTGTTTCTCATGCGTGAATAAAAATTAGTGCAAGCCACAATAGGAGAATAAGGAATAGGTGTTAGCTTCGTCAAGTGTTCAACGCGCTTGGCCGTCTTCTTTCCTGTCAAGCCATTCATACAGCGTGGCGCGAAGCTGTCCTGAACGTGGTTACGACATGCGTGTTTTCCAATGCGCGTGCAAGCCTGATAGGCGAACTTAATCTAATTCCTTCAGTGCAAGATGGCGAAGCAGGATGCAAGGTTCTCGGGGATTCGACTGCTCCACTGTGCCTGCAAACGCGGTTCTCGTTTTGTAGCTTGCTCCTATGATGTTGGCAGATTAACGTGCGGCGGCTTTTCAGCACCGAGGTAACAGCCAAAACGGACCATTATTATATTGACTTACCAGCGAGCCCACAATGCGGCCAGGCAGCTAAAACTCCCAATACCCACGTGGGAGTAGCCCGCTCTATGTGGCCTTGCGCCCCGTAGCCCGCAGGACCTTACAATAAAGTCCGTCCGTCCGTCCGTCCGTCCGTCCGTCCGTCCGTCCGTCCGTCCATCCGTCCATCCGTCCATCCGTCCATCCATCCATCCGTCCATCCATCCATCCATCCATCCATCCATCCATCCATCCATCCATCCATCCATCCATCCATCCATCCATCCATCCATCCATCCATCCATCCATCCATCCATCCATCCATCCATCCATCCATCCATCCATCCATCCATCCATCCATCCATCCATCCATCCATCCATCCATCCATCCATCCATCCATCCATCCATCCATCCATCCATCCATCCATCCATCCATCCATCCATCCATCCATCCATCCATCCATCCATCCATCCATCCATCCATCCATCCATCCATCCATCCATCCGTCCGTCCGTCCGTCCGTCCGTCCGTCCGTCCGTCCGTCCGTCCGTCCGTCCGTCCGTCCGTCCGTCCATTTACGTATATTCACAGTAGACTACAGACAGTGAAAGCACACAGAAAGAGCACCTTGCCTATACGTTCTGCAGCTGCTACAGAACAAGAAAAAAGTGCAATATGTTTAGGATAAAAAGTAAAATTCTGGATATGTGATACGAATTACAGCGCAGGATATGTAATAGCTTGCGAAAAGGATTTCTTTCCTGAAGGTTGCAGCGATGCCTCGAAATTGACAGGGGATTAAGGTCACGCCATCGGGAACACTCTGCATGGTGTACTTTCCTTTTAAGGGGCCATATAAGTGTGGGGGAGGTCGCAGATGAGTTTTGTCGGGACAGGAGGATCACTATGTATATGGAATCCGCTTTCGGCATTAGTGACAATAAGAGAAGCTGAATTTCCCGACAGTTTGTTACTTCCTTGTATAGCCTTCTTTGACACTATTGACGCTGAGAGATACGAACTACGGTCTGCTCTCAGTGTATGCAGTCGTAGACACGCGAACGCAGGCTACTAAGCTTTGCGTTAAACTCTGTAGAAGCCTATCCACCAAAGAAAGGCTGCTGCTCTCCTATTTCTCACGGATGATTAAAAAGATGTATCTGGAAGCACTGCACACTTGGGAAATCATTGAGAAGACCACTTGCAGTGAAGGCTGTACAGGTCTGCTCTACAGGAATGCGAAGAAGAGCACGTGGCTGGGTAAAAAAAATCATGCGCCAATTCACGGCTGTGAAGGTGGATTACCAGCGAAAAAGTTTAGCCTACGACATAGAGGTGACAGAATTTAGACCAAAGGTATGAGCAAATTTTCTTTCTCTTGAGCGGCCATGGTGGTCATCCCGGCGAAAGACACACGCACACACACTTTTATTTTGATCGGTGGTCTTGATCGACGGCATACATTCGCGTGGAAGGCTGCCGCCGCCTGGGGGGGGGGGGGGGGGCGGAGGAAATTAGACACGCGCGACGAGAAAGCCACGCCGGGAGAGCGGAAGGAAACTAGGCACGTAAGCGCTTGGAAGGACAACAAAAGGAGGACGGTGCGAGCGTACACATGGCCGACATAGATCTCACAGCGGCAAATGAGCGGCAAATCTTTGAGAAACTCTTATTATCCACCGGAGAGTTTACTTATATTGAGAATGGTGCCTATTGATAACTAATGTACTGAAAATGCATATCGAAGTGATGAGACGCGTAAGCTTTTGCATAGGAAGAAGCAATTTTGCATCAAAATCAGGAGCTGAGTTTCTGCACACGCAGATCTGTTGACGGACACAAAAAGTCGCAGTTTCGCCCGAAAGGCGGAGCATCATTGCGACAGCAAATTAGTGGACAGTTATAGTAGGTAAGGATAGTAGATTTATCGGCCGTACAAATTTGTACACATAGGCCTACTAACTAAGTTAACAAGCATCGTGTCACGCGTGCACAATCAAGCATGAACGCATCTCACTCGATGACTGCGGAAACTCGCAGTCAAAACGCTGGAGGGAGTCAGCGCAGCTGCGAGCGAATTAAGCTTCTGGCCGGCGCTCGCATCAACGCGAGTTTAGCCGCGAAAACACAGGGAGGGCGGACTCATCCCCTGCCGCAGATGGCTTTCAAGACGCAGCCGCGCGGGCGGCCGCTATAAAAAAAATATAGTGGCGCGAACGCTCCCCTCCCCCGAAGCCTCCGGCCCGGCGGGAGCCCGCGGCAGCAGTAAAGCGCGGCCACTCCACCTCCCTATCCTCTCTTCGGAGGGTTGTGCGCGATTGGAAGACTGCGCTTCCTTCCCCCTTCCCACCCCTGTGTGTGCGAGCCACGACTGCCGGCTCAACATCGCGTGCTTTCCGTCGCACATGCAGCCGACGGCGCGCGGTGACCATTTTATCGCCCGTCGACTTTATACAGAACCTCACGGCGACGACGACGACGGCGGCAGAAATGCGCCTTAAGTGTCCTTATAATTGAATAAAAATGCTTAGAACCCTTTCCATAGACAGCTTCGCTCTAAAAACACAGCTATGCACCACAGTTGCAGTAACTGACCGGACTGGTTCATCCGTCAGAGCCATATGCAAACGTTTATCATACCACTTTTTTCTTTCGTTGGTAGGAAAAAAAAATCGGGAACATTCTGGTGTTTGCATTGTTGTGTTTTTGCAGCTTCACGCAGAAACATTCATACGTGCTTTCTTCGAAACCCAGAAATGATGACAGCGAAATTGAAGTTTCCTGAATAGCGAAATGACAATAATGTGTTTTTTTTTGCTATTTGAGGTAAAGGGAAATAAAGTAGAAGAGAGGGCAGCACGACTGCCAGGAATGCCCAACGACGAATGATATTACCGCCAAATTTCTCTGGCTGTTTTTGCAAAGTGTAATGCATAATCCCCACGTAATGGTATCAACGCATGACCGGTGAATCTTGTGAGACAAAACGTGCAGTTGAAAATAATTTTCTTCTTTTGAATGTCTGCACATCAGAAGCAAAGCAGTTCATCTCACCTGGAGCGTTGCGGTGGGGTCGCTTCACTTGCTTCGCCTCATTCTTGCGTTGATCTTGGAAGACTATAAGGACGAGAAAAATAGCAGTAAGATATGATATTCAACTAGAGGTGTGTAAACAGATACGCGAAGAACATCGTGCTTTGATAAAGAATATTTCGCGCGAGTGAAGCTTCTCGGAGTGCAATCCTTATTGCACGCGTGCCAGCAATCCTTATTATACTCGTAACAGCACACGCATCATTCAGGTGAAGGAAAACAGCAGATTTTACGTTGGAACTTCGTAGCTTGAGCAGCGAACTAGAGCGGTGCTTAAGAACAGGTACAGGCCTATGGTCATAGCGAACTCGCTATTTCTGAATGTGGCCGGTAACTAACAATTTATACAGACGAGAACCTTGATGAATTCCGGCCAAGGTTCAGCAATTTGAAACTTAATCAGCTGCACAGATAGACGCCAACCACAAACAAGAAAGAATCAAAATAAAGAAGCAAACGAAAACGAGAAGTGTCATCTCCCATACGAGTGAGCCTTGTAAACCAGACTGTCATAGTCTGAGTGTGGTGTCTTTTATCTCTTTGTTATCGCTGTCTATTCTTATTCATGAAAATAACTCAATCAGATAGCAAGAGCTATTGCCGAACAGTTTAATTCTTTAGCCAAACCTCTATGTCACAATTATAGTCTTGTTGAGAGTGGGGTTTGTGTACTTGATATAGTTTACCACTTAATTTGGCTACATTAGGAGAAGAAGGAGAGTTGCACTCAGCCTTAAGGAGCATGACTAGCTGGCCAGGTGTATATGTAGCTGGCTTAACGAGGAATGACTCTTGTCACAGGCAAACTGACGGCAACGCATTTAGAGACAGACCGGAGATACATTGCAGATAAGCATAAAAAACTTGAGAGAAACTGAATATTTTTCGAGAACATATATTAATTTAGGAGGGAGGATTATAATCAAATAAAAGGGAGATTATGGTCCGTTAAGTTCGCGCTCAAACCCCGAAGCCCAAGAGTACACTTTGAATTGTGTTGAATTCAGCAGGTGTACCTTTCAGAGAAATGTGTGGTATGTCAGAGGTCTAGTTAAAATAAAACTTGCTGGCTCTCCCGTAATCGAGAGTAGATGCACGGCCGCTGGATTAAAAAAAAAATTGCCCCCACCTCCCCGAAGGGAATCGTGAGGAAATGCGAACGCATTTCTTGCGCCGAGAGTACACGGCGTAGTGATTTTAATGGCGTAAATTAATGACGAGACGAGGATTTGTACCGTAACCATTTATTTACACATTCATCAGCACCTGTTACGTTTCTCCGCCGCGTCTCGAACACGAACTTCTGCGTTCTCGGCTCGCCGTTGACGTCTCACAGCGGCGTATCAAGCACACATTTCCGGATCTTCGGCTCGGCGTTGGCGTTTCGTAGCGGCTTCCCGAGCACGGAGTTCGGTATCGGCAGCTCGCTTCGCTCGCTTGCGTTCGGCATCACGCGCTCTTCACTTCGCAGCCTTGTCTTCCGCTTCTTCTCAGCCGGTTGATGATGACGTTGAAGCTACTGCAGTGACGTCACCTCCAGCGAGAGGTGTAATGCTCGGGTTGGATTGTATTACACTTCTTGCTAGGGGTACCGTTGCCGTCAGACATTCGCCTTCACCGACTTCTGCCATCGCCTTGAGAGGCGCCCAGCCAGCGAACGGTCGAGAGTGAGGCGCGCGCTTCACTCCATTTATATATACGTGCGAGCGAGCGAACGGGAGAGTGGGCGCAGGGAGGAGAGAGAGCGAACGGCGAGAGAAGGAGCGGCGAAGCACTGCACCTACCCTCTCCTACACTCTCTCCACACACGCGGGAGCTGCGCCAAGTTCCCTAAAGTCCCTGTTCCCTAAAGTCCCTAAAGTTTTTTTTAGAGACTTTAGAGTTCCCGCGATGAGAGCGCCCTCACACGCCAGAGCGCGCTCCTCCTCTCCACTCACTCTCCGCTACTCCGCCCGCAGCACTTGCTCCGGTTGCTAGGGGCGAGGATAAGCGCGCGCGCCCGCAGCTGTTGCTATGGGAGAGGGAGTGAGAGCGGAGAGATAACACCTGCCGGCACGCGAACACCGACAGACGCCTGACATGCCCCGACTAGAAAATGCATTCGCATTTAAAAAAAAGTTGCCGCTCGTTGCGTGGCGCCGAAACGGCATCTCGGGCCTAGTTCTCTTCGCGCCTGCTCTGGCGCCACTGCTCAGCCGTTCACGGAGAAGCGTTTCGATAACCGCGTTTGTACGCGCGACAGTGACTCTAATCAGGCCGTAAACAACGCGTTTTATAGTTGCACATTACAGGTTGAATATTGAAGTCGTTATCAGAAGTGCCGATTACTCCACATATGTGAAACGTCTGCCCTAGGAGTGCCCATCTTTTGTAGAGTGGGCCTCAATGCTCTCCATGGAGGCTGCCCGCTCGACTCACCTGAAATGAAAAGAAATGCTCTATTACGAATAATCGGGAGTGGATTTACGTGTTTCTTCAAGACGACTTCAAGACGATGGATTGCGTTTATTTACAAGATGATGAATGCGAAGGTATCGCTCAGCGAAAACAGTCCAGGGCGCCACACCCGAGCCAACCCAGCTTCATTCTTCTCTTCATCCGAACTCCTTTTTTTTGCATGCACTGCGGATATCCGGGAAACAATGTCAGGACCGCAGTCAGAAGCAAAAGCCTAATCTTCGTGTTCTTTTTAACACGAAAGTGTTTTATGCCGGGGTCCACCAAGACTTCACTGACGTATTTCCGTCACGGAAATACGTCACACGAACATACACGAACATAATACAAAGAAAGAAACCAGAAGAAAAAGTTCCACAAACATGCAAAATTTGGAAATCGAACCCACGACCTCTCGGTCCGCGACGATAGATCGCCGAGCGTTTAACCCATTGCGCCACAAACGCATTTGCAGAGAGCTACACAGACGCGCCTTATATATCTAACACTCCTCCGTGTACCCGCGCTCTTGCTCGGGGCGGTGCCGCCGCCTACGAGCAGAAAAGAGAAGTACTGCATTATGACACTAACGCGCACCGACAGTGAACGCTTCGGTGGTCTCCGGCAATTTGGACCACCTGGGGTTCTTTAACGTGCACCTAAATCTAAGTACACGGGTGTTATCGCATTTCGCCCCCATCGAAATGCGGCCGCCGTGGCCGGGATTCGATCCCGCGACCTCGTGCTCAGCAGCCCAACACAGCGGCTTTGGTAGCAATATGAATTGTAGTAAACATGAGCTGATTAAGTAAGCAGGTGTGCTGCGGCGTAAGTAGACCGACATGAAAAGAGACTCGATGACCACGAGAAGGCGCGTGTGAAACGGTGGTGTTGATGAGAAGCGCTTCCCGTGGGCAGCGCGTGCGAAGGGACACATCTGTAGCGCTGCACTGCCGATCCGGGCAGCATTACATGTGTAGCGTGCGTTGGAAAATGTGGCCCGACTATTACTAACTGAATGAACAAGCGTGGTGTGAGCGCGCACAAACAAACATGAATAGATCACACTGAATGACTGCAGACAACGACTGTCAAAACGCTGGCAGCAAGCCCATACGCTGCAGCGGGCGAAGGTACGTGCGGTCTATCGCTTCAACAGAAACTGAGCGGCGAATGCACAGTGCATAAAGGTCAGAGCCGTGTGGAGATAAGAGACGGTGCGGTCGAGCGACGAGCGCGGTTGTTGGCAGAGTAGAAGTGCGCCCCCCCCCCCACTCCCTCCGGCGCTGGCTTCCCGCTTCCTTGCTTGCGCGTGGGAGAGATAAGAGACTGTGCGGGCGAGCGACGAGCGCGGTTGTTGGCAGAGTAGAAGTGCCCCCCCCCCTCCCGCTGGCTTTCGTTTCCTTGCTTGCGCGTGGGAGATTGAGTGCGTTCGCTCTCCGTGATAGCGCGCGTCCCCGCACGCTTCCGCTCGGGCATACGGTGCGCGGCGAAGATTTTATCTATACGGAACCTCACGGCGACGGCGACGGCAACGGCGACGGCAGAAATCCGGTTGAAGTGTCCATATAATTGCTATCGCAATCAAACATCACACGAGAATGCGCACGCAAAAAGCACACCAACACGCATAAATTCTGAGGCATCCACATTATAGCACGAACCGGCGTCTGCCTTGCGTGCCGGGGCAGTGACGTCCTCACAAAAAAAAAAAAAAGATCCACGCCATCTCCGCGAAGTGAATGTTGATGAGTGGGGCGAAGCTCCAATGCTTATAGGTAAAACCGTGAAACATTCGCCCACACATCATATAAAGACTTGACACGTTGTTATAGGGTGAATGCATATACACTTATATACACAATGTTTATTATTTACATATCGCGGCATTTATATACACTTGTATACACAAGATGTAATCATTTACATATCGATGCAATTATATACATAATGTACATGTGTTGGATACATAATGATACTTGACTTTACGGACCACAAAGAAGGGTTGTTCCGAATGAGTTCTGGGACCCGTTTCTCTTTGAAGATTACAGCTTTGTGGTCAGTCAAGCACGTGGCGAGGGGATCTTGAATTATAGGATGCAATGCAAAGTTGGAGAAGGCAATGTCGATACAGGTCCCTGTGATGGTTGTGGGACGCTTACAAAAGCCCGAGCTGCCGCTGTGTTGCGAGCCCGCCGCGCCGCTGCTTTTGCCTCTGGGGTGTTCATGATGAGTAGCTGCGTGGAGACGTTCGCTAACTAGCGCGCGCGCCAAGTATGCAGCGGAGCCGGGGGAGTGCAGGTTAGGGAGCCTACATGCAAACAGCGCTTGCATGGAGGTTCCCTAGTGCAGGTTAAAGCCCCTCAATAAAAAAAAAGTAGCGACATCTTTTGAAGATTGCCGCTTCCCTCCTCTCCTGCCCGTTCTCTCGGCGCTCGGCCCTCCGATTGGCCGAATGCTGTCACGTGCTCTCGCGCGCTTTTTTTCTTGCTTGTTTTTTGCTCCCGCCGCCATCGCGGTGCCAGACCATTGCGAGCCGTGTATGGAGGCACCATGCATCGCGTCTCCTTTGCGCTTTTAAGGTGTAGTGTTCGCGATGCCGTGTTTCTCGGCATTCGGGTGCAGAACGCGCGAAACAGACGGCAAGCGACTCTTCCGGATTCCATCAGCGAAGCGAGACGCGGCGCAGAGGAAGGCTTCAAAGAATCAGCCGCGCTGATTTCAACCCAACACAATGGTCCCGGCTGTGTGAGGTAAGCGAGCGATTCTTCAATGATCCGTAATCTCACATGCTGCCACGTGCTGTCTGAGGCTTCGTTAGTTTTTCTCCCTCCTAAGTGCCGCACTGTTCGCGCTGCATGTTCGCGCTGCATTTGCAACTTTCGTGGCCGGTTTTCATCTTGTCCGCAAACGCACGTGGTTTTTGTTGACTCGGATATACAATGCATGACGTTGTGTTTGTGTGGCCTGAATGTACGCGAATGGCACGTTTTGAGTGTATCGCAGTATGTTATGAAGCGGTAACGGTACGTAGGGAAAAATAGGCGCTTACCTGCGGAAAGACGATTAGGGCTATTTAGTTAGGGCGACTTTGCGCCTTCAGCAAAAACTCAACTCGGTGGTCGGCGAAGATCAATGTTCTTGTCGCTAAAACTTGTCGCTATCGTCCTAGATCCTCGAGGACCGATAACTATCTCGAAAATGGTAGAAAGTGCTGCGCGTGAAAAGTGTGCTCAGTATTCTAGTCGTGTATCGCGTAGCAGAACAAGAGATAAGGACCTGTGTTGGCGGCGAGCTGAAAAAGGAAAACGTTCTACAAGATTTCCCGGCGATATGTAGCAGAACAAGAGATAAGTACCTGTGCTGGCGGCGAGCTAAAAAAAGAAACACCGTATACAAGACTTCCCGGCGATAATAACTTGTGCCGGGAATGTTTTGTTACGCCTTATACTTGAAGGAGCGAGGTTTTACGGTGACCTTGTTTTCTGATTTCACGTTTGCGCAGGATCACTTCACGGATGATCAATTTGAGCCGGAGATTCTGCAGAGCTGTGGCACAAAAAAAAAATTGAAGCGTCAATCCATTCCATCGCTCTTCGTTCATCGGAAGCAGCTGAAGCCGAGGAAGCCGCCTGCCGAACGGAAGAATACACCGTGCACTTCAAAGACATTACCGTCTGCTGGCAGCAATGCTATCCACATTGCAACGCCCTTGATTATAGAGTTAACTCATTCCTGCGTGGCTTTCTCAGTGGCCAGGACAAACCTGGATGTTAACTCATCGTTTCTGCTCTGCATTTGATAAGATAGTAGATACAATACGCACGGTAGAATTTCTCGGACCCGCGCGCAGCACATGCAAGCGGCAATATGATCCGCAAGAGCAGCCTCGCATACACCTGTAAGATGACCGCTGCCGCGCTACTCAAGTCCGCAAAAAAAGAAAAAAATGTGTGGAGTAGTGTAAGGCTTCCTGCAAGCGAGCGAAGCCACTAGCCTCATTATCGACGGACCGCTTCCGCCGAATGATCGGTAGCTCACTATTCAGTGAAACCTGTAAGACAACTGCATATATACAGCTGGTGGATCATTCACTCCCGAAGCGTAGTCATTGTTAGAGGCCCGCTGTGCACGTTAGCCGCTGGCCAACGAGGGACTGGAGCTACTGAAACGCGGCGATGAACCAACGCCGAGGTCGCGCGTAGCATGGCTTAGTTAAAGCCCGACTTAGAGGCTTTAGGCTGACTGTATCACCGCTAATAGTACAGCCATCTAAGCGCAACGGCATTTATGCGTCCTCTCGTTGTTTCGGCAGCCAGTCATAACATAACGCGAAAAATTCCGATCAAAATAGGAGTTCAAGAGCGCGAGCAACACGTAGCCACAGCGTTTCATTCGGAGAGCGTCTGCTAGTTCGGCACCGCTTAGGGGGAGCCACGGTCGACAGAAGAGAGAGCGAACGCCGGCGCAGGAGGAGGAGAGAGGAGATGGCGCTACTTTTCTTCATTGAGGGGCTTTAGTGCAGGTCTGTGCCGCGCGCCATCTAGCGGGCGCCCTTTGAATTATAGCACAGCTGCGCCTCTAGCGGGAGCAATGAGAACTAGCGTACACGGCGCGAGGGACCGAGCCCCGGCTAGAGGAGCTTCGCCCCTAAAACAGCGCAACTCTCAACTCAGCCGAGACGCGCTCGCCCATTGACGGCAACGCGACGCAGCAGGCCGCGCCTTTTTTTTTTTTATCCAGCGGCTTTGGTAGATGTAAGCATGAAATTGCTACGATACGGCGTCTTTTGCTGCCTGTGGTGCCGACGGCTTCAGCCGCATTTTTTCTATAGCAACAGTCCAATGCGCTCCGCGTCTGCCGCCACTTTTTAACGCGACAGCGTTAAGGGCCCCGTGAAGCAGATAATCCGCCGTAGGTGTCAGCGTCCGCGGCAGAGAAATCATCCCCAACCATGCAGCCCCTCCGAATATATTTAGGTATATCTATATGCCAGGCTGTCTTATATGATGTGCGGCATATGTGGGTTATATTGCCACACCATTCTACCACTAAGGTTGCTCATACCTTGTCTTACTTCTTAACAAGTCTATTCCTCGAAAGTTTGAGGACAATCCACAAACAAACGTCATGAAACAAAACATCCATACCGCATGCCTTTTATGTTAAATATTCTCAGACTGAAATATTAAAAGTGCGAAACAAAAACGGAAACCTGAAAAAAGATGTAAAGTTTTTATCGCAGCCGTGCACTAACTCCTGGATCGGCCCACGCAAGAGGCCACGTTTCTACCAGAAAGCTCGCCTTCGAGCGTTCGCCGCCAGCGTTTCCCGGTAATCATTACAGTTGCATAAGCTGCAGTTGTATAGGAAGCTTTGAATGCTATCGCGTTCCACTCTTAAAAGGGAAGCTTAAGCGTGCTCCAAATTTTACTTCTTGTCGCACCGAAGTGGTCGGCTGCAAATGTGCGGCGGTAGGCCCCCTGTATCTGACTTTTGTTAGGAGACAGTTCCCTGTATCTGCCGTTAAGAGACAGGAAGACAGCGGTGTGGATTAGAGAGCAAGCGGGGATTGCCGATATTCTAGTTGACATTAAGCGGGAAAAATCTAGCTGGGCAGGCCGTGTATTTCGTAGGATGGATAACCGGTGGACCATTAGAGTTACAGTATGGATACCAAGAGAAGGGAAGCGCAGTCGAGGACGGCAGAAAACCAGGTGGGATGATGAAGTTAGGAAACTTGTAGGCGCAAGATGGAATACGCTAGCACAAGACAGGGGTAATTGGAGATCGCAGGGAGAGGCCTTCGTCCTGCAGTGGACATAAATATAGGCTGATAATGGTGATGATGTAATGCGGTCCTGTACAAATGGGTGAGGGCCAGAGACCACATTTTATAAAGTTTTGACTGGTTGCACGAATGATCTCGTTTTGATCTCACAACTTGCCGGCATGTTCTCGCTTTGAGTGCCCGGATAACGGCTCTGGCTTTTGGCTCAAGGTCACTTGAAGATTGCCGACAACGTTAGCTAAAAGCAATTCATGCTTAAAATTTGAAGTGGGTGGGTGAATTAAAGGCTAACTGAAAATTGGTAAGCCCCCTTTTTCTGCCCATCTGGAGGCACTATTGGAAACAAAAGGTTTCCCTTTAACCTCACAGAACATTAGCAGCAATTTTATATTATTGCGATAGCAATTATATGGACACTCAAAAGCAGATTTCTGCCGTCGGCGTCGCCGTCGCCGTCGCCGTCGCCGTGAGGTTCCGTATGACGTCAATGGAGATGAAATCGTCGCCGCGCGCCGAACGCTGTATGTGCGAGTGAAAGGGCGCGAGGGACGCGCGCTTTCACGGGGAGTGAACGCACGGCGGAGAACAAACGCGCGTTCTGCGCTGTGCTCCCTTAAGGGCTGCAGAAGTAGGCGTCTCTTTCCTCCTCTACAATCACCATATATGTAGAGCAAACGTGCCTTCTTCCGACGCGCGACAGGCCGTGGGGGACGCGGGGGGGGGGGGGGGAAGGGAGGCGACGTTTAGCTGCGGCACCAAGTGCTTATTTATATCAGAGGCTCCGGCAACAGTCACCAACGCCACACGCATTTTGAGCGAACGCGGGCAAAACGCCGACGGCGTCGACAACAGTTCTGCGTGTTGCCGGTGCTGCTGCATGTCCAAGTTTATACTGCTGATAAAGCTGCTATCATTACTCCGTACAGCTCTCTTCAAATTTGCTATCGCAATTGATGCTTTGCCTTTCAGGTGAAACTGCGACAACTTTTTAGATAACATAGGGACCGTGTTATGGGTGATAAGAAGTGTGCAAGTTAAGAAGAGCCGTTGTAGCAAATCATTTGCATAAGCGTTCCACGACATCAGTGTCTTATTTTACAAACCGTGTAAGACGTTTGCCTAATTTCTTAAAAAAACTCAACGTGCCACAAAGTTAACGATTTAAAGAAACAAGCCAATTAGATGAGCTATAAAGAAACAAGACAATATGATGAGCTTTGTGTGGGCAAAGTTTCCAGAGCGTCAGTTAGTTAAATACGGGCTTGGTAAAAAAAAATTCAGTCAGCAAAGGCCTGAAAGCATTAGAAGGCCGTTATGCACTTCTACGCTTCAACAACTGCAATTAGGTTAGCCTTACAATTACCGGTTGCTGAGTATGCCAGAAATGACATGAAATCACGTAAGACACCAGCATAAACTTTGCGTGAAGTCACACATTTTTCGCAGTCGATAAAAAAATTACATAAAAAATGACGCTGTTTCACCCGAAAGGCGAATCATCAATTGCAATAGCAAATTAGTAGAGAGCTATACGGAGTAAGGATAATAGTTTTATCTAATACTTTGACAGGGAGCAGCACCAGCAACGTGCAGAACTGTTGTCGACGCCGTCGGCGTTTTGCCCGCGTTCGCACCGAAGGCGCGCGGCGTTGGGAACTGTTGCCGTCGCCTCTGGGGGCGGCTCGGTGGTTTTCGACAAGATGAGAACGGGACACTCGTCGAGCAGCGTCGAAAATCTTTACCACCTTCTCGCCTCGCAACGTTTTTATAAAAAAAAATTGCCGCGTATCTGCGTGCTTCGCTGCAAATGTCGTCGAAAGACGATAGTCTTCTGCCGGCCGTACTACATGAGTGCTGGTCTGATCCGCGGCCACCCGTGATGCTGTTCTCGTACCATTTCCGTCCTGGCATGAAGGTTTGTTTGAACAGATTTCATTTTACCGCAGTATTTCATCAAGCGGCCATTTATGTTTGCCCTGCCTCAGACAGCGCTTCCTTTATGTTGAATCGGCCGCATCTGGCTGGCATTGATAAAATTGAGGAGGCGCTGCGTGAGACATGGACGCCATCTGGCAATACATCGGGAAACATGAGCTTGTGCAGAGGGTTTCCTTCCTCCATGGCACAGGGCGCTCGTCGGCGCGCAGTCGGTGAACGTCGTTCGTCGGCGCGCATAGCATGGCATTTTATGCGCAGCTTAAGAAACTAGGGTCTTTAGAGTTACGTATCTATGTATTTTCTATTAAAGGAACACACTTCCTAATACTTACCTAGTGATGTTGCGCCTCAGATATGCGTAATATTTACTTTGTGATCGATAACGTTCACAAGTATGAACAGCCGTACCAGTTTAAGTAGTGTGGGCGGTAAGCAAGTGGTCCAACTTTGGCCGGGTGGCTGAATCGGGTGACAGACAGACAGACAGACAGACAGACCAAATTTTCAGCGTTTAAGTTCCCCAAGAAAGACTATCGTCTTTAAGACGCAGTTGGTGCCCCAGCTAAACGTCGCCTCCCCTCCCTCACTCCCGTCCCCCACGGCCTTTTGCGCGACGGAAGAAGTCGCGTTTGCTCTATATATGTATATGGTGATTGTAAAGGAGGAAAGAGACGCTTAATTCTGCAGCCCTTCAGGGAGCACGGCGCAGAACGCGCGTATGCTCTCCGCCGTGCGTTCGCTCCCCGTGAAAGCGCACGTCCCTCGCGCGCTTTCACTCACACATGCAGTATTCGGCGCGCAGCGACGATTTCATCGCCGTGGACGTCATACGAAACCTCACGGTGACGGCGACGCTGACGGCAGAAATCCGCTTTGAGTGTCCATATGATTGCCATCGCAATAAAAAACAATAGATGCAACCTTGTGAACTGCTTTGTTGCTTTACATGCGCATGAATTATGCAAATGCGTAAGCGATGCCTTGAAATGTGTGTCATCGCAATGGCGTATGCAGCGACGTAAATATTATTGAAAAAAAGTTTGGGTTTCATTTTCTATTCTGATAAAGAATTCTTTGCACCTAAGTGTTTCCAGAGCATGATGTAAAGATTGCTCACTAGTCTAGATTTATATTTCTCTTGTCCCTTTAACATGAGATCCAACGGCGTATACTTGCCTCGCTCCGTGCCGAGCGTCGAGGAATGAGCAGGTGAGCCCGACGCCGAGATTTTATGCAGTGGGTTGCCACTTGTGCTGCGGAATTTGAAGCTCGAGGTGCCTTTTGGGGAGCACGAGGAAGTAGCCATGGCTTTCCTCACGGGGCGAAGACCGCGTGGCCACTGCGGGGTAGCCTAAACCCTGCGGAATGTGCCCAGCACTCTGTTGCACTCTGGACAGACGTGGGAGATGTCCTTGCAACCCCTTATGCAGAAGGGCATCAGGCAACAGCCCAGGAAACAGCTGCAAAAGAACCGCGGAGGGGGGACGGGCCTTACAAAGTGCCTCGCTGCTGTGGAGGGGACACGTCGAATGTAAACACTTCGGTTTAGAGAGCACGTGGTTCGCTGGTAATGCCATGTGTAATGCGTTCACATCAGGATCGTATATATATATATATATATATATAAGGGACGTCCCTTATATATATAAGGGTAAGGGGCGTCCGATCCGGGCCAAGAGCTAGCGTCTTCATTGTCGTCTTTGTCGCTCTGCCAAGCATCGCGTTGAACCATGTATGGATCGCTTCGTAACAATATATATGAAATCAAGAGTTCGACGAAAGCTCGTCGGGTCGGGATTGCTCATAGTCAAAGTTAAAACGGACGCCGACCAAAGCCATAAAACACACAAACAAAAAAAGAAACAAGACGTTTCGGCTCCTATACGGTGCTTCTTCACGATGAAAGCAAACAAAAGGGGGGAGACTATTATGTATACATGTGAATAGATGGCACACACGGCGGGCATAAACAGAAGGAAGGCTGCCGTCATTGCGGTTCATTGTGGTATCAGTGGTTTGAATTAGTAATGACTCGAGATGCAGCCAGCGAGGTGAGATTACTTACAGTGGCCTAGCACATGCTCACTACAAAAATCAATATCATGTCCTTTTCACACAGAATGCTCGGCAAGAGGGCTAGAAGACACTTTTTAAATGCGAAGCATTTCTTGGCGAACATTTGCCACTTTGACAGTATCTATCTATCTATCTATCTATCTATCTATCTATCTATCTATCTATCTATCTATCTATCTATCTATCTATCTATCTATCTATCTATCTATCTATCTATCTATCTATCTATCTATCTATCTATCTATCTATCTATCTAGCCGCCTACGTCTTGGTGCTCTCATGATCGTATCGTTAACTTGGTATTTATCAAAATTGGCATACTATAACAAGCGTATATGGCGAACATAAATGATAGGTCATGACATGAATATCATGACATGCGTGTTATGTAGGTCATGAAACAGCTGCCTACGTCTTGGTGCTTTCAGGGTCGTTTCGTTAACTTGATATTTTCCAAAATTGGCATTAGTGTATGACAAGACAACAGTGTATGACAAACATGACATGACATGTATGACATGACATGTATGACATTTATGACATGAGAAACCGTGAGTTCCGCGGCGCAATTTTTGTGCCGCCTTCTTCAAGAGATGGTGCCACACTGCGTGACCAGGCCTACAGCGTCCGGCGGGCAAGCCACTAAACAGAGCAAATCTTAGACCAATATCATTGGCCTCGTGTTTAGGCAAAGCCCTAGAACATGTCATCCTCAATAGGCTGGCGGAATACGTGGAAACAAACCAGCTCTTCCCGCCTACGGTGTTCGGTTTCCGGCCAGGCATGTGCATGCAAAACGTGATGTGGCAAATTAACAGGGACATCGTAGACCCAGGGATCCCGCACACAACAAGAACTGTACTGGGCCTAGACATTCAAAAAGCATTTGATAACGTGGCCCATCAAGCTGTCCTTCAAAATCTGTCCAACATGAAAGTGGGGGAGAGCACATATAACTACGTATCGGCCTTTCTCAAGGACCGTATGCCCACCTTGCTATTCGGCGACATTAACAGCACTGAAATTCACCTAGGTGCGCGCGGCACACCTCATGGGGCGGTCCTCTCGCCACTTCTGTTCAATTGCACTGTGAGAAGACTCCCAGACAAACTCAACCACATACCGCATATTAGACATGCGATATATGCCAATGACGTCGCCATCTGGACTAGATCGGGCTCCAGAGTAGATGTCATAGAATCACTCCAAAGAGCGTCAGACGTTGTGCAAGTTCATGCCAAATGCAACGAATTAGTTTGCTCGTCGGCAAAGTCAGAGCTCTTTATAGGCGATAAGATATCTCAAGCAGTCAAACACACATTAAAAATTAGTCAACAATTATATCGTCCCAGTGGTCTCCATCATAAGAGTGCTCGGGCTGCTGCTACAGGACCACCTAGTGAATCCAGAAACGGTAAAACGACTAGAGACCACAACTCGTCAGGTGACGGAGCTACTAAGAAGAGTGAGCGGAACAAAATTCAGCCACAAGGAGAAAGATGCCAACAGACTGGCTCAAGCCTTCTTCATTTGTAGAATAGCATATACATGCCCATTCTTATACCTTAGAAAAACTGACCTAAACAAAATCAATGGCATGACAAGATCACTATACAGAACTACTCTCGGGATACCGAGCTAGGCCAGCAATGACCGCTTATGGCAGCTCGGAGTCCATAACACCGTAAAAGAGATCATCGAAGCGCAGAGAGCGTCACCGCTATGGCGCCTCTCCTGCACTGAGCAAGCCCCAAAGGTCCTTAAAAACATGAACCTACTGCCGGTGCAGGGCCTAACCGAGCGAATCAGAATCCCCAGCCACATCAGGGGTAAAATTAAAATCCCCCCTACCTAAAATTATGGGAAACCACAACATCGCAAGACGGAAAGCACGCGTGTCCTCACTACTGAAATAACTGCATGAGAATCCTGCAGCCTACGTTGACGCTACTCACGAGGCAGACCAGAGATACGCTATAGCTGCGGCTTCTGTCCCCGGCCGAACGCTTCAGTCAATGAAGATTCTAGCAAACTCAATCACGAAAGCCGAGGAAGCGGCGATTGCTCCAGGAACGACCATCGAGGGAACTCGGTTCGTCGTATCCGACTCAATGTCCGCCTTTAAAAGTTATGTGTCTGGGTCTGTCAGCCAAACAGCCCAAAATATATTAAAACCAATACAACAAGAGATCAATCTCATCTGTGTGCCTATCTACACGGGAAAAAAAAACGGCCCACCTTGCTTCCCGAGCAACAACCAACCGGGTGGTGAGCCAACGTCATGTACCGGACTCCCAAAGGGCAGCCCTAAACTACGGTGATCAGCTGAACATCTACAGAGAAGAACGTCGACTTTATCCGCCACCGCTAGACTCTTTTACGCGTGCGCAGGCTACAACTCTCAGGCGGGCGCAAACCAATAGCGTTTTAAGCCCCAGGCAACTAGCTGCCATCATCAAAGATGAGAACGTATCAAAATGCACATATTGTGGTCTGGCAGAGGCGAGACAGGACCACATTCTATGGGGGTGCCCTAGCAATCCGCGCCCTAGAAAGCTCACGAATCAAGCTACCTCACCGGAGGTGTGGGAATCGGCACTGCGATCGACAGACCTGGTCATTCAAACCAGGCTGGCAGAGTAGTCGGCTAGTGTTGCTGCTCCCTTGGGCCCAACCTAGTCCCCCTGTCCTGCCTGGGCTACATTCCCCTCCCCCCCCTCTCTATATAATGAAGTTTATTCCCACCCCGCCCCGCAGCGTCCGGCGCACCGCATATGGTTGTTTGGCCGAGAGGAGACTTGCAACAATGTTCAGTTCAAAACAAGTTCATTTCGGCTCAGTAAGCTTTCAGGCCTACGTCGCGACACCAATCTGCTTTGCCGGTAGCCATTTCATGCTTACATCTACTCTCGATTACGAATGAGTCAGCATTTCTTTCCTTCCTCCATGTGCTCCTACAAAAACAGTATCGCCAACTAGCGGCCACGGCCACTCCGACAGATCTCAAACGGAAGGTGGAAAGGAGTTCTTAACGCGGAGCTGTTTAAGCCGGGAGTATGTGTCTGCTTAATAAAAAATAAAATAGTTGCAGTGGCTTAGCTCGGCTATGCCAGGATATACGTAGCGTTAGCAAAGGTTCAGCTGAAGGTCCGAGTCGCATTGGCGCTTTCGCTGAGTTTCACAGTATATTCAGTCGATCGGCGAGCCTTGACGTCATCGACGGCGTTTTGTTGTTGCTGCAGGGGTGGTCGGGCACGTCGCTCAGCCTCCTGGCGACGCCGCTTTGCTAGACATTCGTCCCTTTGCTCCAGTGTCTCCGCAGCACGTTTAGCCTTCTTCTGTTCATTCCTCCTACGCTCAACCGCTAATTGCGAGGCAACTACTTCGGGATCCGATGAGTCAAGCTTCTCCGTTCTTCTGCGCTGTTGAGCAGCATTTGCGCTCTCCTTCTCCATGGCTATACCACACTGGCAAACGCCAGTCAGAAGCGCAGCGGCTCCAGCGCAGTGTCAGACGGCGACTGCACAGCGAGCGCGCACCGGCGCCAGTGCGTCTACCACGGCTACGACGTCACTCCTCTGGAATGCGCAGACCGGCGGCGGCGGAATGCGCGAGAGGTGCCGGCTCCGGTGGCTCCGGTGCGCAAGCCGTGTGACATCACTGATCCTTGCGCATGCGCAGCACGGCTCTTGATGTGCCGCGCGAAACGGGCTTGGCTAGGCCAGTGTAGCTAACGCTACAAAATACAACGTTACGGCGTGCGCGCTAAGCGAACGCCGTGTCGTCTGCTTGTCGTCTGCTTTGAGCGGGAGACACGGGCGCCGTCGAAGAGAACGCGCCCGAGCGGCACCACCGATCCGCCGGGCTGCTGCTCCGGTGCGCAAGCCGTGTGACATCACTGATCCTTGCGCATGCGCAGCACGGCTCTTGATGTGCCGCGCGAAACGGGCTTGGCTAGGCCAGTGTAGCTAACGCTACAAAATCCTCGCCGAGCGAGAGCGTTGTCTGCGAACCACCTCGCGGAGCGCCGTGTGCTTTGTCTCCTCTCCGTGCCGTGCACATGTTACCTTGACATGGGACGTTAAGGAGAGGGAAGGTGAGCATGCGCGTGGCGCGCGCTATGCTCGGGAGAGAGAAAAAGAAAATGACAGCGAGAGAGAAAAATTGTAGCAGCACCAACGAGGCAACGGGGAGAGCTGCTGCCGACGCCGCTCGCGTTTCCCCGTTTGCCGGAGTTAATTCGCGCCGAACGCGCGCGGTGTCCGTGACTACAGCAGGCGCCTCTGACGGCGGCTCGGCAGGTTTCGAACAGTCACGCCCCGGCAAGTGTGGAGGTGCAGCTTGGCCGCGACATCACTGGGAGATAAAAGCTCGGAGCCACCGCGACGGCGGCAGAACTCTCGTTTACTCTGCGGCGAGTACATGTAGCCTTGACAAGGGACGACCAAAGAAGATCCCGACACCCGAGGAAGAAGCCGCTCATATTGAAGCGCGTCGCGCGGCCAAGCGAGAATCTGCGTGTCGGCGGTGAGCCGATTCGGAATACCGTGCCTAGCAGCACTTAGCATTTCCTATCAAAACTTAGCCAAGCCTAGTAAAACCTGGAAGAAGCTAGGTCGATCACCAGCTCCGCTGTATACTCCAGCCTTGCACCACTAGTGCAAGCTGCCCACGTTTTTATTTCGTTGAGTTTGCGCGTAACTCAATTATGCTTTCTCGTACGTTCAATTTACTCTCCGAAGCTATCATGTCTGCATCTTGTGTGTAAGTTGCACTCTACGAATTTGCTGACACAATTTACGTTGAAAAATTCAATTAATTCAATACGGCACTTGGGCTTGGCGAAGTGTCTAGAAGAATAAGAATGCATGCGGCAATTCGGCACACGTGCGTGCCTGCGAGACGTACGTGCGCACACATTAGAGAGTTTTAGATTAGGCGATACAAGCGGCTTGCGTACGCAAGAACTAAAGGCCACGATACTGCCCATGCGCAGACTCCTATGCCTGGGTCTGCGCATTCGCAGTACCATGGCCCCTCGTTCTTGCGTAGGCAAGCCGCTTGAGTCCCCTAATTATCTAAAACTCACTAATGTATCTGCCCTTGATGCGTGGGCGCTCTGCCCGTTGCATCTGTCGCACAGCGTGTGCTGCGACCGTAATCGACATTATGGAAAACACTGTCCAAAAACAGCACCGCCACCTAGCGGCCGCGGCCACTCAGCCAGACCTCAAATGGCAGCTGGAAAAGGGGGCGTTTGGGGTGACGCCACTAGACAGCGCGCACCTACAGTTGGCGGCGCGTGCATTGACGTCAATCGGCGCATCCCAATGGCGGATGGCGGGTGCCATTGTGGTTGTCTAACGTCGCTTGTGGTGGTGGCGCTTGTCTAACCTCGTATAACGTCAGTTTGGGCGGTGGTACTTCTCTAACGTCGCTTGTGATTGTCAAACGTCATCTCTAACTTGGTGGTACTTCTCTAACGTCGCTTGTGATTGTCAAACGTCATCTCTAACTTGGTGGTACTTCTCTAAGGTCATTGGCAGCAGCTTCGCTGTACATCCACTTTCAGAGGATGAAATCGATGCGGATTTTTTGTATTTATTGTAATAAACGTTTATATCGTCTAACCGTCCGCGTATGCACGCCGATACAGTGAAAGCATGAGAACGCCAACCTTGGTAACAACGGTGACGATGAAAAAGAGCCTTGAGCGTCCGTGTAATTGCTCGAAAAAGGAAGCTGAACGTGGACGAAAAGACCAATCAATGGCAGGCGGAGGGAGCCGAACCCACATCTCGCGCATTACGCGCGCTGTTCTACCAATTGAGCTACGGTGACAGTAATCCATTTGTATACTTTCATGCGTACCTGTATCTATGTACAAATTGTGTCCCTGGTAGTGTTTGCCAGCGCAACTGAAGGCCTTGGCAGTGGAAGTGGCACATCGTTCTAACCACAGGCGTTAGGTATAGTACGGGATGTACAGAAGGAGACAGTTGGCCAATAAACAGTCGTAGCGCACCGCCGCGTAACTCAATTGGTAGAGCGTCGCACGCGTGATGTGGAACATGTGGTTTGGCTGTCACTAGTGGAAATTTTTTTCCCCCACTTTCATTTCCACTTTCCTTATTATTTGTACACATCAATTGAAAACCGCAGTTGACTTCCGCTATGCTTTCTTTGGTTTCATCGCGTTGGTCGCAAGAGTCTTGAACATTATAACTGACCCGAGTGCCGCTAAAGCACCGCAGAGCGTCCAGGCGAGGAATCCCGAACTATAAACGGTCTTGGTGACGATCTGGCGCTTGCAGTAAGGACACAGCACCGGCACTGGCAGTGGCCCCCACTGGGTGTACAGCGTGATAACGCCTGCGTGATGATGATCTAAAGGTATAGTAGGTTTCGCGTGTGCATTTACAGCAGTTAGCCTGCGACACTAATAAGCTTCCGGTCCCGTGTATTCACGCATTCGAAAGGTTACATACCTAGCTTGTGTTACAGCTAGGAGGAGTCTTACCACCAAATTTTGCAATCGTGCATGCTCCCTGTTCGCAGCGGGCCCGTTTGTTTCGCAGAGTGTGTTTGGTCACTGGATAACGAAATGACACCCCTACTGATAGCGCCCCAGACTGCCCTGACCCGCTCGAGCCCAGCGCACTCGTAGAAGGTTGGGACTCCTGCGCATGGCTCAATCTCCTGCAATTGCTCCTCCTATAGAGATGGACACGTTCCGCCATGGTGAAAGGGGTTGGATATCTGTCTGTCTGGCTGCCCGAGTTCTGTCACACTTTTTCTTAAACCTTGCATGTCGAACGCGGAGGTGCCATAACCAAGCAAACGTGAAATGTCTGCAAAATATTGCACACTTCTAAGCCTTATAACTCGTACTTATAGCACACGTTTGAGTTTCATGCATTATAGTTACTATGCATGACTGAGTGAGTTCTCACACATACAAACACTTTCTGTCAGTTCGGCAAACGTATTGCCGCGCTAAGCCTCTCTGAACGACGCATGCGCGACTAAATTTAGCTCCTATATTGCGTCATGCGCGGCGCGACAACTGCGCCATCTGTGCACGCGGCATGTTCATGGTCGAGTAATGGCTTTTTTCTTGTACATAACGATGCCAAATTAAAGCGCATGACATCTATTCACGCATTCAAAAGCTTACACGAACTTATGATATTGCTAGCGGGCGTCCAACGTTACAATCTTGCATTTACGCGCGCTCCCTAGTAGCAGTGGGCCCGCCGTGATCAAAGGTGGTGGGCGCAAAGTGGCATTCCTCTTTCTTGTTGCCCAAGTCTCTCCAGGCCTTTCTTGACCCTGCGTGTCGAACGCGGGGGCGGCATAGCGAAGGAAGCGTGAAATTTGTGCAAAATGTTGCAGACTTGTAGGCCTTGTAACGCCTGATGAGCATATGTTTAAGTTTGCAGTATTATACCTATTATGACCGAGCGAGCTCTAGGAAACGTGACCACTCCCGTTCGGGTCGACAAATGTTGATCCGATCGGGAGTGTGTCTGTACGCCACAGGTGACATAAAATTTACCTACGAAAATAGTATTTCTCGCCTGTGGGCACGCCGTGTTTCAAGGTATTCATGAGGCGAACAATAGCTTATGCAATCATTGCGCCAGCCAACAAACAAACCTCACAGGGAAGGTATTCGATGCAACAAGATGCAGCTACATAGCGGTTATAAACCAGATTGCAAGGGGACTCTGCTATCTAGCAGGTATGTTGATTATATTGCTGTCGTATAAAATTGCATATGTAGTTGTAGGAGCGAATTATGGTCAATACTTCTTAATAAACAAGAGGAATTCGAAAAGCGTTATGCATAGGAGCACTGTTAATCCTTCCGGAGGAGAGGTAGGAAGATGAGTTGGAGATACGGAGACGTTATTGTTTGACTTGTACTTATCCGGTATTTGTTTCAGTTATGGGGTTTACCGTTCTGAAGCTGACGGAACCCAGTAGTGTGGGGTTCAGAATTAATTTTGACAATCTCATGTTAACGTCGTCACCCCCCCCCCCCCTTTCCCTTCCCCCTTCAGCATAGAGACATGATCATTTTTGCATTGCGCCCGATAGGAATGCATCCACTGTGGCCCGAAATGTCCAACAATTGAGACGCCGCTATGTATTATTAAATGCAAAATATAACGTACACTGGCCAATGGAAGATTTTTCTGTGGTGTTTCCGGCCACCACCGTGTTGTCGTACACGAATGGATACTGGCCGTGAAATAAATCTGAAAAAAAACGAAAGGTAATAAATTAACTAATGAGGCGGCGGCGTATTTTCTCCGTCTGTATATTCAGGTGATCACTGATTATTCGATGATGTGGTTAAGAGCCGCTTGGTTAAGTGAAAATACGGTTAATGTTGCCTAGTGGGAATAAAGGATTTTACTTGCCAATTAGGTTGAACAAGTTCGGTGGCCACGTGTCTGTTACTAGTCTTCAGATTGTTTAAACTACTCCACTTCAAGGAACATTTGTATGTTAGATTACAGCGTCTTTCTGCCCACTGTTGAAATTATGAAACAGGGAGGTTTTCGATAAGGGTTACTTCAGGAGATACTGAGACCGGCGAGATCAACGAATATTCATGCATGACACCGAAAAAGCAAAGAACTCACAGATGTACCAGAAAAGGATTTTTTTTCTCTAAAGCTTAAGGCGCACATGCGCTTAACATTTCTTTTAACTTGAAACGCAAGAAGAAATAATTTGCTTTGACGACCTGATCGCATTGCGCCGAGCTGAAGGAAGTAATGCACAGGTCGTGCACAAAGACGCACTGTGCAGGCACATTTCTGGAATTCTTAGATTGAGAAGAAATTGTTCCTTTTCTTGGTAGCCCCTTTTCTAAAATATTTGCAGGCAAGTCTAAGTTTGGACTTTTCGATGTCTCAGTACAGGTTACATTCAGTACTATTGCTATTGGGCATAATCCTTTTTCTTTTTTTTTGTAAACCCTCTGGATCAGACTCACTGTATCACAATCCGCACAACTCAATCATCGCTCAGCGAGGAAGTCTATCATTCGTACATTAAGGTCGCCATTGGCAAACTTCACTACGATTTTGATCAAAACCCACTCGTGAGCACATGGCCGAATCTCGAGGGTGAGAAAATACGGCAACGAATCAAATAACGATCAACACTATTCCATCCAAAGCATGCAGGTTTGACAGTCAATCACCGCGAATGTATCCGGACTCTGAGATGCGCAGGTCTGCGGATATGGTATTTACTGTCTGTCTTGGGCCCATCCGAAGTTTACTCTCGGAACAAAACACACAAATGCCTCGCAATGTTACGCTCTCAATGACGCGAAGCCTGTTTTAGTTAGAGAGGGAACAGCAGTATCGGATGACGAGCACCACCTCGTCGCCTGTAGCTGCCTGTGTTAAAGGAGGAAAGCGATGTACGATACGTGTCGAGGGAAGAACGTAGTGTATTCACAGAGAAGTATGACGCATATGTGAATACATATAAGACTCCATATCCATTGGGTCACAATGCCACATCCAGTCTGGGGAATTGGCCAAGAATGGGCGCATATATATATATCCTGCGGTACATATATACCCAGTTGCACACACCCATTGCTGAAGTCATTTCTTCGGGCACACGCACAGGGACCGATATGGTAGGCCGCAGAGCAAGCAGCATTGATTTGTCTATTCGGGCACCTACTCAGCCACTCAACTTGTCGACGTATATACAAGTATATATATCTGGCGAGCAAACGACAATGAACGCCCAACACCGAATGAGAGGAAAAGAAAGGTTCACTTTAAAAGGCAAGAAACTGGTCAATTACAGCTTTACTCGACTTTGTATTTATCTATTCCAGCTGATGCAGAAGACAAAGATGATGTTCAATAGCCTGGCAAGGGAACAAAAATTCAGGATCGTCAGTCAGCCTCTAGAGTCTGTAAAGGAGTACGTTTATCTAGGTCAATTACTCACATTGATCACGACCCTGATCACGAGAAAGAAATTTACAGAAGAATGAAATTGGGTTGGAGTGCATACGGCAGGCATAGCCAAATACTGACTGAGAGCTTACCACTGTCGTTGAAAAGAAAAGTCTACAATCATTGCATTCTACCGGTGCTAACATATGGGGCAGAAACTTGAAGGTTAACAAAGAAGCTCGAGAGCAAGTTAAGGACCGCACAAAGAGCGACGGAACGAAAAATCTTAGGAGTAACGTTAAGAGACAAGAAGAGAGCGGTGTGGATCAGAGAACAAACGGGGATAGCCGATATTCTAGTTGACATTAAGCGGAAGAAATGGCGCTGGGCAGGCCATGTAATGCGTAGGATGGATAACCAGTGGGCCATTAGGGTTACAGAATGGATACCAAGAGAAGGGAAGCGCGGTCGAGGTCGGCAGAAAACCAGATGGGTGATGACGTTAGGAAATTTGCAGGCGCTAGTTGGAATACGCTAGCGCAAGACAGGGGTAATTGGAGATCGCAGGGAGAGGCCTTCGTCCTGCAATGGACATAAAATATAGGCTGATGATGATGATGATTCCAGCTGAGGTACTCTCCTGCTGCCGCTGAGATACTTTTCTATGGCTGAGATGCTATTCCAGGAGCTTGGTAGCAGGCAAGCACGAAGTGCTTCGCGGTTATTGTGTCAGTCTGTCAGGAGGCGTGCAGCTGTCACTTGCCCACTACTGCGATGCCGGACCGAATGTGCACAGTGCCTATCCTACCGGTTTCCGAGGAGGCGGGGATTGAAGAGAATACGAACACTTTCCTCATCCTCCTTTCCTCACCCCAGCATCGCCTTGCAGATTACTTTGAGAGCTCGGCAGTGTGTGGCAGAGGCTGGCTCTGAAGCTGTCACCGTTCGACGTTCTATACTCGAAACAGTGAAACTGTTGCACAGCCAGCGTTTGGCACAACTGCTACCGTTAAGTGGCTAGCACTTTGTCTTGCCGAAAAAGGAATTACTGCGCTAGTAGTCGCGTTTTTCTAGGGGTGACACATATGGTGGTAATCGATGATGCCAGGCGTGAGTATGGGATCGTGAAATATGAGCCGAAGCTGGTCCGCACGACGAGTATGCTGGGTGGTATTATCTTCACAACTAATGCACTGCAGTGGTACGGATACACTTCAAAACTAATGCACCGCAATGGTACGGATACAAAAAGTCCGACTATTTGTCCTTTAGTACTGCACGTGAAACCCTTCCTTGAAACAACGCACAACCCACCAACACCTACTGATAGGCTTATAAGACCGCTTCTTTAACAACAGGTTCAACTTCGCAATCGTACAACCAAAAGCTGCAAAATAACACTATACACTGGTGCAGATATTTAATGAGGAGTAAGTAATAGGCTAACTTGAAGCGGCCGGTGCGAAAAAAGAGAGACAGTGTTACTTGATTTTAAACCAGAAACGCGTCGTGACATGTAAGTGCTATTTTGAGAGCGTGTAATCAAAGCAATATGTAGCATAGAAGCCTTGTGACAATGCTTTAGGCGCCTGTTTGGAGGAAACCAAAGCATGGACCTCATCATAGAAACAACGCTGTAGAAACAAGGTAAGCAGGTCAAATCTAGAGCCTAATCAGGTCGCTCTTCATGATGAGCCTCACATATGCATTCATCTCACGCACGTTATGGCAAAGGTTGAAATGTGAGCATCAGTATATCTCATGTTTCGGTAGAGAAGACTAGCTGACAGCCCGGATCTTACCGGTGACACGTTACCCGTGGTCTGTTAGGAAAAAGGAGGCGTGACTCACAGACTCTGCTTTCAAGGCAGCACGCGCAGCCGTGCTGATTGGATATGCTGTCGGCTTCACTGGGTGGAGTATGGGTAGGCACACCCAGTGAGTGCGAGCGCAGGCTGCTTGGCCCCGGCGCTCCTTTCTCCATCGGGCTGCTCTATTTGTTTGTTTGCTTTCCTCCAAGAGTGGCTCATACCCACTTTAGGGTATTGGCCAGGAATCGGAGGAGTTAAGAAAATGAATTCACGCGCCTAAGAAGACGCACTATTGAGAAATTTTGAATAGCTGAAAAGAATGAAGAGAGAATTTAGCAAGGAAATCGTCCTGATTCAATTAAATACCTCACTACAGCTGCACCAATATCCCTATGATAATATCCCGGAGAAGAGGCTCCCAAGGATGGAATATTGGGAATCGCTATATCTAATCCAGCACCATGAAACTGTCCCCTTAAAGTATGTTTTCTTAATGATGAAGAACGGCGACATGACAGGAAGAAGTGTTCTATTGTCTCAGCCTCACCGCACTATGAGCACAAGGAGGAGGGTGCTAGGCCTGATCGATGCAGATAATAGTTTAATGCAGGTATCCGACATCAGCATTTGGAGAACAGGACTTCGACTTTTCCATTACGGCAGAATTTCCTGCTCCAAGAAAGTAGGAGGTGTCGGCAATCAGTAACATTTGTTAATGATAGGTTCCAAGAATCTTGCGTGACTGCACGTCTCCTGAACCTAGCAGCAGTTATGAAAGCTGGAGGGATCGCGGGAATGGGACCACAAAGGCCGCTTCCGGCAAGCTGTCTGTTTGAGAGTGGGGCCACTCGTTGAGGTATCATGCGTGTGTGCCCATTGCGCTGACACTCGTCCTTTAATGTCTTGTTTCTGGGAAACGATAGATTGGCTGTCAGTGCACGTATCGGCAAAATTTGCTTTCTCCGACACGAGTGTCGGGGAAATGTCCATATTTTCCCAAATGTTTTCCGTGTTGTAATTGGCTTTTTGATTGGCGTCTTCACATGACAGAGGAGTGCAGCGCTATATTTCACTTACTGCCTTTTCTATAGCTTTATTTTCGAGACACAAGCTGCACAGATGTGCCATTGATGCAATGTAGAGGCATCAGCCTTCGCGTATGAACGCTGTCTATTCGTCGTACAGCCTACCGGGTCAGTGAGCCCTCAATATTTTGGACAACTTCTATTAAGGATTGTCAATATCATCACTACCAATGACAGCCTATAAAATCGAAAATTGCGAATGTCATGCCTCAAGGCTTTGACGTTACGCTGAAATGAGCCTTTTGTAATTGCGCTTCATATGCCCCAGACTTCTTGTTTGATGGTCTAAGTTTTCTTTTTAAAAATCATTGTTTTGTGCGAGTTTTACTGAGGAAGAGTAAAAAAAAAAAGCTGGACAAGAGGGGGGGTGGGGATTGGTTCTTACGTGGACTAAACAATGTTTTAAACAAGAAAAAAAAAGAAACGTGGGCAACTTGCAATAGTGGTGCATGGCTGGAATAAACAGCGGAACTCGGGATCGACCTAGCTTCTTCCAGGTTTTACTAGGCTTGGCTAAGTTTTGCTAGCAAATGCTAAGTGCTGCTAGGCATGGTATTCCGAATCGGCTCGCCACCGACTCGCAGATTCTCGCTTGGCCGCGCGACGCGCTTCAATATGAGCGGCTTCTTCTTACGGTGTCCGGATCTTCTTTGGTCGTCCTATGTCAAGGGTACATGTACTCGCAACAGAGTCAATGAGAGCTCCGAGCTGTATCTCCCCGGTGACGTCACGGCCAAGCTGCAGCTCCACACTTGCCGGGGCGTGGCTGGTCGAAACCTGCCGAGCCGCCGCCAGAGGCGCTTGCTGTAGTCACGGACACCGTGCACGCTCGGCGCGAACGCGGGGAAACGCGGACGGCGTCGGCAGCAGCTCGGCACGTTACCTCGTTGCTGCTGCTAGAATTTCTCTCTCTCTCTCTATCTCTCTCTATCGCTCTCATTTTCTCTTTCTGTCTCCCGAGCACAGCGCGCGCCGCGCGCATTCTCTGCTTCCTTCTGCTTAACGTCCCATGTCAAGGCAACATGTGCACAGCACGGAAAGGAGGCGAAGGACACGCTGCTCCGCGAGGTGGTTGCTAGGCAACCCAGGTGACTCATCGCTCAGCGATGTTTTTTCGATCGACGAGCCCGGTTTTACGAATAGATTAAACAGCTTCGCTGTTAAAAACAGAGAAACAAACAAACTAACAACGAGAAAGATTAGAAAGCCTCAGGTCACATGCACGTGTGTTCTTGGCCTCTCTTCGCTCGTGGTTATTTATTCGACGAGAACAATGTTTAGCATAAAGTTTTGCTGTCCTTTTCGAATGTTTTTTTTTTCGAGTGAATTTTGGAGGCAGCTAAGACCCTTTCAAGAGTTACTGAGGCTAGTAAAAGGAAGAATTTTTCAGGAACTCACCTTGAAATTAATTTAGTTTAAAACGCGGTAATAAATGGCGAATTGAAGAAAGATCGCACTTTTAAATCTACTCCGAGACAAAAATTCACCTCTTCTTACTCTCAAAACCACGAATTTGATTGTCCGGCAGCTATATTTTTTAATAACCGTGCTCTTGGGCAAAGTAAGCACACATTTAGTGCTGCACTAAACTGACGAATACGCCATAGTGTGAAATTTCGTGCCACTGCATCCACAATTCGCCCATTGATGTGTTTCAGTTTTAACTTATTCACGTAGAAGATTGGGCGATTTGCTATACTGACTCGGCACGTAGCACTAGATTAAACGCTACACTCGCAAGTTGTGAGTGCATACTGATTCATCTTCGTGTTTTCCTCGTCCTGTGTTCCGTCTATCGCGCGACAATACATCATGCTTATTCAGGTGACTGAATGGTTCGCATGTACATCGGAATATGCAGCATGAGGTGCAAGTGAATAGAGGTTTCAATTCATTATTATCTTAAAGACCCCATTATGCATGGTGCATGTGCACAGTGACTGGTGTTCATAAAGGCATTAAGTAGCCCATTTAAAAGCAGCAAGGAAAAAATACAAGCTTTTAATAGGGACTAGTATTGGAAGACTGGAAGCATATATTGTTACACCATGCACCGAACAATATCATGAAACTTTAAACCACTAATGAAATATGTCCGCGAATAGGCGACACATTGTGTAATGGTAACATTTAAGACTGTCAATATTGAAATATAAAGTAAGATATAATGCACCATTCATTTGAAGTTGGCTATCTAGGAGGAAATAAATATTTTATATTTTAAAGAACGTAGCGATAGAAACAACCTCATATGTAATGGGAGGTTATTCCGAATTGGTAATGGCTTAAAGTCCACAGTGTGTTTTCTGTAATTAGTTCGTACCATAGGTAAGAGGAAATTGGTATTAATGTAGTATTCTTTCTGGGGTCTTACGTGCCAAAACCAGTTCTGATTATGATGCAAGCCGTAGAGGAGGGCTCCGAATTATTTTGGCCCCCTAGGGTTCTTTAACTTGCACTACAACGCCAGCACACGGCGTTTTTGCATTTCGCCTCCATAAAAATGTGGCCGCCGCGGTCGGGATTCGATCCCGCGATCTCGTGCTCAGCAGCGCAACGCCTTAGCTGACTAAGCCACCGCGGCGGGTAGGTATTAATGCGGTATGACTTGTGATAGCTAGAGATCATTTTCAGAAATATTCACAGGAAAGAGATAGTCAATAGCTCTAAACAAGGTGATTGAAAGATTGTGCTTAACGAGGTTAAATTTATTAGTAGCATACGATCATGAAGGAGCACAGAGGCATTCTTACGAAACGTGCTAAAATTTACAATTCGAATAGCATGATTTCTCTAATTATCGTAACGGGGTTAAATGCGCAAGACAAGAAGTACTGTTCATATGCACTAATTATTATAGCTTTGAATAAATGTGTAGTAGAGCGTAAGCAAAGTTGATGTATTGAAATAGAATTGGCTGTTGAGCAATACTGTGATACCAAGTGTTAACTTACGTTAAAATTGTTAGTATGTTTTGCGCCTTTTAATTTCCTCGTCAAACGGTACTCACGGGGCACTTAATAAAACATAATATGCACATTAACATTCAAGAAGGGGGGTGGGCGAAAAATGGAGTAGCACACTATTGTATAGATGTTACATACACAGACATGCAGTGCCTCAGAAAGTCTGACCAAAGTTTCGATAGGTCCGTCTATCCAAACGTTTCCAGCATTTCTGAGGCACTTATGCAACTCTAAGTATGAAAATTGTGTTTTATGATCCGAGCTCTAGAAGTACAAAGTTACCCCTTAATTTCTACCATTTTCGTCGTTGTTCCGTAATCGCGCTTCACAGCAAAGCAGAAGGGCTGTAGACCTATCAATGCGCGCAGACGCGCAGCATTGGGCTAAGGCCGCAACTTCCATGGTAGGTGGAGTCCATAGTTCGGCTCCGTCTGAACATTCATTCGAGAAATCTGTTGAATCCGGTGAGGCATAGCAGTGATCCCAGAAGATCGCATTTTTTTAGCGACAGGTTATAGCCTAGGAGAGTAGCTAGGTCTACAGAGGGCAAATTGCGCGCACATTCGCAGGGATGTACAACGACCATAGGTAAGCATGTCCTATTTTGTAGAACACACTTTGTTGACGGAAACTCGTCAGGAAGTCACACGAGCAATCTTTGGTAACAAAGGAAACAATTAACTAAATTCAAAGCATCAATACCAAACGCCTTCTTTTCACTGTCCTCTTGGTTCTATCTGGCCGTCAGTTCGAGCCACCGTCCCTCCCTTCGAGATGGGCAGAGAGTTTCCTACTCGCTTGCGGTTTTTTTTTCTTCAGACCCCTCTTCGTTTCAGGGCTTCTTCTTGCGCCTTTTGCCAAAGACGGTCCCCGCTTCCTTTGTTTTCTGTATTTTTTCTACATTCTACGGCATTGTCATTTCTACAGTTACGGCATTGTCGCTGTATATTGTTGGCAGCCCCTGCGAGCGGTGAAGCGCCTGAGTGCCAGAAGAAAACATTAAGCGGATAAATTTGAAACCAATTGTAGGTGAATTACTCTTGTCGTGGCACAGGTGAAGAGGGCAGACGCCATGCCGCGAAAGGAAATGTAAGTAATATAGATTCACATGATTTTTGATGTTGTCCACATTTTTGTCAGTTGTTCCTGAGTAATTGAACATGCTCTGAAAACAATATCATTGTGAGATACATCAAGGTTTTTTATTTGCAGTCTGTCAAACAGCGGGGTCTTATTGACCTTTTTTGCGGTGATCCTGCTGGCGCTGCCATGTTTGATCGCGTGGTGACGCGTCCATTGCTGGCCTCAACTGCCTCCGTTACCTCTTGTTTACAATGGAAGTGCATGACGCCGGCACAGGCTTAGAAAACCTCTGTTTCGGGAGATATCGTGGATGATGACTGGGTAGACAATACGAAGCTTTGATCACAGCTTCAGAGAACACGTGAAAGCGCTTTCGGAGCTTATTAAGCTATGTCAAACGGCGCAAGCAGCGTATGTGGTGCTTGTTCTAAAAGTGGGGCTAAAATGTATTCCAAGCTATCCAAACATTCCGCTCATGAAATGAATCAGGATCAGTGTGTTTTGCTCTTGGTTCTTTATTTGGCAAATATTTTGAAGCAGCGGCTTGTCACTCTGACTCAGTGAAGTTCATCGGTGCGGCCGCTTTCTGATTATTTTCTGCCTAATCGCTCGCGGGCGTGCTCAGTTCCGATAGATTTGTTCTTGCTTGAAACAAGGCTTGAAACGTAGCTGCTTTTGAACATTGTAATACCTTGTAGCAAATATATATTGTCGCTTTTAAATCGATTACTCTTGTGGACCGTGAGTGAGTAAAATTACTTTATTTCGGTCCAGAAAAGACGCAGGGGAGACCCCGCTCCACCCGGCTAGTCCCACGTAGGGACCGCCAAGCCGAGCTGGATGGCCAGGGTTTGGTCGTTGAGTTCGGGGCTGCCCAAAAGCGCAGCCCACCTATCCTCGCTGAAGGCGGAGCCGATGGCTTCACACTCCCACAACACATGGTCCAATGTTGCCGTTAGTCCAGAGGCCGAGCATCCCGCTCTGGGATACCTTCCAGGGTATATAGCGCGAAGAACCGCAAGGTTAGGATACGCACGGGCTTGTAAAAGTCGAAGGGTCAACGGGCGCGCCCGCATAAGGCAGGTTGCGGGAGGGGGAATACCCGTCTTGACTTATAGTAGTGTTTGGGATCTCATTATACGTGAGCAAGAGTTCCCCGCGGGGCAGGGGGAATGCGGAGGCGGCGCGGCCAGGGAGTCCTCACGCGGCCTCGTGCGCACTCTCTCGTTAGGGTTAGAGGGAGAGCCCTCATTCGACCCCAAGTAAGCAGGAAACTAGGTCAGAGAATGGGGAGAGAAACTATTGACGCTTTGGAGAATGCGTAGGGCCTGAGGGGAGACCATCCCGGTTTGGTAGGCCTTAATGGCCGCCTTGGAATCGCTATATATTGCCTCTCTGCGACCATTGAGCGCAGCCAGCGCGATTGCAACCTTTGCGGCTGCTAAGGGCTTCGAAGTACGTACCGTGGCACAGCAAGTGATCCTGGAATTAGAGTCGACGACGCAGACGGCGAATGCCTCTTGTTGGACATATGCCGCGGCATCCACGAAGCTTGCCTCAATAGGGTTGTTACGAACATGCTCGAGTAGAGCTCTACCCCTGGCCCGACGTCTGCCGACGTTGTGTGCGGGTTGCATAATGCGGGGAATGGGCGTGATGTTCAGTTGAGATCTGATGTCGCTGGGAATCCGCACGGGCGACGGAGCTCTGGTGGACAGGCTTGAGGCTCATCTCGTCGAGTATCTTGCGGCCCGCCGGGGTACCGGATAGTTTGAGCAGCTGTGAGAGCTCTTGCGCCTCAATTATTACTTCCAGCGTGTTGTGCACTCCGAGATTGAACAGGGTGTGAGTGCTTACAGGTAAGCCGAGGGCGAGCTTGAAAACCATTCTGATGAGGGAATTGAGCTTGTTTCTCTCTTCAACATGCCAATTATACATGGCTGCCGAATATGAAAGGTGTAAAAGCACAAAAGCATGTATAATGCGGATGAGATTGTCTTCCTTGATTCCCCGGTGCCTGTTGGCGATCCTCCGGATGAGGCCGAGAGCACTTTCAGTCTTGGCGATGATCGCTCTGAGTGCCGTGCCATTGGCACCATGAGGCCCGATATACATCCCCAATATTCGGAGCGAGTCCACTCTGGGCACCGGGGACCCGTCACCCGTGAAAAGACGTATTTCGCTTTCGGACGCCGGTTTCGAATCACGATGGCCACCGCCTCTTGGTCTATTCTTGTAGAGAAGTAGTTCATACTTGGATGGAAAACGTGTGAGCCCAGTGGGACGGAGAAAGCGCTCGATGGCATCGATGGCGCTCTGCATGGCGTCCTTAACTTGGCTGTCGCTCCCGCCGGCTCACCAGATGGTGATGTCATCTGCGTAGATGGTATGGTTGATTCCTTGAATCTTGGCGAGCTGCTTGGAAAGCCGGATTATTGCGATGTTGAATAACGTTAGCGAGATGACTGAGCCCTGAGGCGTGCCTCGTGAACCGAGGGTGATCTCTTGCGAGAGGTATCCTTCGATCTTGAACTTGGCAGTTCTCTGGCTAAGGAAGGGTCGGACGAAGTCGTAGACCCTCTTCCCAAGCCCGAGGCCGGTAATACACTGGAGGATGAATTCGTGTGAGATATTGTCGATGTCCTTCTCCAGGTCTAATCCAAGGATGGCGCTGGTATATCCCGTGCTCTGGTCTGTGATCTGGTGGTTTATCAGCTTCATGGCGTCCTGTGTCGAGAGGCCGGCTCTGAAACCAATCATATTGTGGGTGTGCACAGGTCTCGAGGTGCACCGTGAGCCGGCTGAGCAGGGCATGCTCTGCCGCTTTACCGACACAGGACGTCAGGGAAATTGGGTTTAGAATGGCGATTCCTGGTGCTTTACCGGGTTTGGGGATGAGTACCGTGCAGGCCGTCTTCCACTGTGTGGGGACCTGTCCACTGCACCAGACTTCATTAATCTTTTCGGTGAGGAAGTCGATCGACTCAACATTGAGATTCTTGAGCATGTTGTTAGTGACGCCATCTGAGCCAGGGGCGGATTTGCTGTTGAGGGAGAAGCGAACCTGTCGGATCTCGAGCGTAGTAAAGTCCTGGTCCAACTCCGGCACCTCACATTCCACGTAGTCCGGGAACTGGGTAGGAGCAGAGCTATCCGCGACTGGCAGGTACTTGTCTATGAGTCTGTCGACAATGAACTCGTCCGGAGTCAGAAACGAGGTAGATGTCTCACGCGAGGGATTGTCTCTGGCTGGACCTGGTGCTGCCCTCATCGAGAAGGTGTTTGAGCAGACCCCAGCTCTTGCCGGATCTGAGCTGGCCCTCGACGGACTCGCAGAGCTCCTTCCATTGTTGTTTACACAAGCTCTTGTAGTGCTCTTCGATCTGCCTGTTAACCTCGAAAACCTTTTTGCGGATCCTCCTGTTATGCTTTGGCCCCTTCCATCACGTAAGGAGGGCTTGCGTGGCTTCCAGCAGGTGGCCCAACCTGATATTCATCTTTTCGACCTCGAGGTCAGTGACGACTTCCTTGGTCGCCGTCGCGGCATCATCCCTGATCCCGTTGAACCATCTTTCAAAATCTGTCTCGGCGGCCGGTGCGCGCTCGGCTCTGATCTTCCGGAAAACGTCCCAGTCGATCGCCCTGAATTTCCTCGTCCTACAGCGGGCAACCGCGAGGGAGACCTCGATGACGTAGTGGTCACTTCCGAGGTCTAGAGCAGTGTTGACCTACTTGACCTCCCCGAGGTTCCTGATAAAAGAGACGTCTGGGGTAGTGCCCCGGCATGCGGATTGCCTCTCCCAGTGGGGAAATCAATATCGGTGATAAGGGTCAAGTTCGCTTCCATCGCAGTCTGCCACAGCTCGCGTCCCTTGGGTGTGTCATGGGTGTACCCCCAAATACAGTGTGAGGCGTCGAAATCGCTGACGCCAAGGGGGTGCCCACCGACCAGGCTGACAGCCCTCTTGAGGAGAGTCCACTCTCGCTCTGCGACAGCTGGACTGCAGTATACATTAAGGATAAAGAGGCTGTTTCTTCTGAGGCCCCTTCTGGGCGGGTCTATGAGGATTTCGGTCATGACGTACTCGATGCCATCACCAACTGCGCCAAGGTCGCGCGAGAGGCAATTGTAGCTTTTGTTGACAAGGGTAGCAACTCTCTTACCTCCTGAATGTGATGATACTGCCAAATAATCCGCGAGTTTGATGGGGGTATAGATGCAACTTCCTGAAATGACACGAAACATTGAGCTTCGACCATTCGTGCGCTGTCGGTGTAGTCCGTCATTTATTGTGCATATAAGGTATAGGGCGCATATATGAAAGTGTGCGCCCATTCACTTATACTTGATACGTCGGTGATAGAGTGGGGGTAAGTTTTTCTGCCAGTTGGGATAGATGTGTATAGATAACGTCCGCAAAACTTACTATGACAGGAAGCGGCGCTACTCCCTTTGTTATTGGTTAACGAGGGGTACCCACTCTTGCCGTCGTTCTGGGGCTGAAGCTCTTTTTTTTTGTAGCGTTAGCTACACTGGCCTAGCCAAGCCCGTTTCGCGCGGCACATCAAGAGCCGTGCTGCGCATGCGCAAGGATCAGTGATGTCACACGGCTTGCGCACCGCAGCCACCGGAGCCGGCACCTCTCGCGCACTCCGCCGCCGCCGCGCGCGACTCACCGCCGCCGGTCTGCGCATTCCAGAGGAGTGACGTCGTAGCCGTGGTAGATGCACTGGCGCCGGCGCGCGCTGGCTGTGCAGTCGCCGTCTGACACTGCGCTGGAGCCGCTGCGCTTCTGACTGGCGTTTGCCAGTGTAGTATAGCCACGGAGAAGGAGAGCGCAAATGCTGCTCAACAGCGCAGAAGAACGGAGAAGCTTGACTCATCGGATCCCGAAGTAGTTGCCTGGCAATTAGCGGTTGAGCGTAGGAGACAACCAGGAAAGCTAAGAATAATCAGCTGAACCTTAGCTAACGCTACGTATATCCTGGCATAGCCGAGCTAAGCCACTGCAACTTTTTTTGAAGGTTAGCAATACAATGCTAGCGGATGAGCAAATTTCTGTATCCTCGAGGAAAGCCGTACATATCGCAGTGCCAGGAACTCGTTCGGACCGTTGCAGCAGCAGTCCGCGAACTTGGTCCAAAGATTCATTCCATTCCCTAGCATGCCAGTCACAATTTTTGCAGCCATCTGCGACACACGTATTCGATCCACATCATTCAATCCAGCAGGATTGGAGCACCGTGCGTTAGCAAAAACCCAGTCGCATTTCCGACAGCTGATCGCACAGAAGCAAGGTAGAAGCGGTAACGGTTTCGTATTCGTGCGCGGTCGCTGAGGTGACGCATGAAGCGCTGCCGTAAGCGGCATCTCGTTGGTCTAGAACAAACCGCTCCGTGAAAAGGTTCAATATTTTGTAGGACGCTGGGCAGATCGGTGTCGTCGTTGCGTCACATTGGAACGCGCGCTGAATCGCGCGAGTAACGCTAAAGTAACATTATAAGAGTCATATGGACGTATAGTAAAAATTTGTCTGTTTTTTGCTTGCAGTCGAGAGATTCCCTGCAGCTCATTTTACAATAGAAGAAATCCGCAAACGCTCAACGACATTCGGAACCGTATTTACGCTGGGGAAGATGTGCCTTCGACTTTGGCCATTCTTCCGCCCGAAAATCCCTCGGCGGAAGTGACAGATGAACAAAGCGGTGATGAAGAAGGCACCGGCATGGACCATCTGCCAGGAAGCACTCTTCGGGTTGGAGTCGTTGACACTTGTTCAGACTCAAGTGATGACGAGAACCATCCGGAGCCACCAGCTAAACAAATGAAACGCCATGTGAAGTGGGATAGACGTGAATTGAACGCAAACTTCCCCATTGGCCTCTCTGGTGACTCAGACAACGCTGAAGGAGCACCGCTAACTGCAATAGAGGCATTCGAAATATTTTTCGACGATAAAGTCGTCAACCTGCTTGTTGAAAACACCGACACCTATGCACAACCGAAGAATCGTTTGTTGAACATGAACGCAGGTAAGATGAAATGTTTTCTCGGCATTCGGCTCCTCAGTGGCTATGTGCCGGTTTCAAGGCGTCGAATGTTGTGAGAACGCTCACGTGATTCTCATATTGAAGTCGTCGCGAACTCAATGATGCGTGACCAATTTGAAGCCATTTTCACAAACCTACATGTGGCTGACAACAGCAACCTAACACATGAAGATAAATTCAGAAAACTGAGAACATTGTTTAGGCTCTTGAATGAGCGGTTTCTGTTCTATGATCCATTACTAGACTCCTTCAGCATTGATTAAAGCATGTACTTCGCAAAGCATGGATGCATGCAGTTTAAGAACCAATCAAATTCGACTATAAATTGTGGTGCGTTTGCACCTAATTGGGCTACTTGCTATCTGATGAGTTCTATCAAGGGAAGTATGGCGTCAACGTGGATGATTAAAACAAGCTTGGCCTAGGAGGATCTGTTGTTACAGAAATGGTTTGCAGGATGAAAACAAAGCTTTAATTCTGTTTTCACGTGTTATTTGATAAATTATTTTCAAGTCTCAAATTTGTTAGAACGCTTTCGTCAATAAGTGTAAAGTGCACAGGGTCTGTGCGGATATCCAAATGAAAAAAATGTCTCATCCTCACACAGAGAGAAATGAAAAGTAAGACTCGAGGCTTCTACGATCACAAAGTCGACGCCGAATCTGAAATAATCCTATGTCGCTGGAAGGGCCACAGCACAGTAAACGTCGTCTCAAATTGTCACGGGGTCGAACCAACGCAAGTAGTAAAAAAATATTCGAGAAAGAACAGGTCCAGAGTCACGGCGGAGCAACCTTTGAACCATGGCAACATGGGAATTAGTTGACTGACTATACCAAAATATTGCTAAGTACCGTACAGCCGTTAGAGGAAAGAAGTGGTCTTGTTTACTTTTGACATATCTTGTTCGTGCATGTGTGAATCATTCCTTCCACTAATACAAAATGAGAAGGGACAAAACAGAGTTCCTCATATTTCTAAAGATGATAGCGATGCCGTACATGAAAAATAATGGCTTTAAACCACTGCGTGGAAAAAGCTGGCAATTATTACTGGAAGCCCAAAGTCGATTTGACCACGTTGACCACACAGTGATCCCTCAGGGCAAGCAAACAAGCTGCGCTCATTTCCATGAGAAGACCACCAGACGTTGTGAAAACTGCGACATCGGAGTCCATGTGAAATGCTTCAAATTATATGATTCAATGAAGTAGTATATCTTCCCAGTGTCCGGTATGTGGGACAGCTACAAAAATGCAGTTCGAAAACAATATCAAAAAAGGTTTATTCTGCTTTCTGATGACCCAAAAACACTTATTCCTGGAAAATACATCAATTTTCTTAAATTACCCAGGTTCTGGCATGCATGGACTAATACAATAAAATAAAAGAAAACAGCACCTTTTAGTCACATTGTACAATGCCACTTCCGGTATGCTTGGCACAACGTTCTCTTTGTTTTTTTTGCCTTTATGTCAATCACTTTCGGCTGAATCCAATTTTGATTCCAATTTGCTGAATCCAAGTCCATGTTTCCAATTTTGCAGATGGCTAAATAAATCAATAATGTATTAACGCACATAAAAGAGTGAAAACATAGGACAAGTAGCAGAAAACTGTAAAAAAAAATGATCGCTATGACGTCTAGGACATATATGAAAAATTGAGCGCTTGTAATTGAAAGTAGTAGTAGCAGTAGTAGAAAAAAAAAGGAAACGCTGTCAAAGTATTTAAGCACTTAAAATCGTTCGAGGGGTCTGAGTTTGGTCATTGGTAGTTCGCCAGCCGAGCGAAGCAGCTAAAGCAATGCGCGTTTTCAGTGGAAGCATGCGGTCACTGTTCTGTTTCCTCTTAGTGATACTTTCAGCATTATTCCTAGAAGTGCCTCTCGCTTCAGGCAAAGCGAAACACCAACTGAAACACGATGTCACGGATTCATTTAAGGTACGTACACAAGAAACTGGGCTACGGCTAGACTGTATATTTCTGCGGCAAACTGACCACTTTTACTTGAATGAAGGAGCTCAAGAAAGCGGAGCATAGATTTTGTTTTTGTTTGAGCCTTCCCATCTACCATAGCAACCACTATAGGCAAGCCTAAAACCCGGCAAGCATTCAGTTAACAACAGGCCCTGCTTTTATAACCAAATGCTTAATGTTTTTATTTTATGCCTAGAAATGATTACAACCAAGCGTTTACCACTTCACTGCTACGGTGATCAACTGACACGACTATATTAGGCAGTGAAAAAGTTTCGAGGCCTTGGGCGTAATTGATGCGAGGTAAAAGATTGTCCTCATGGGTAATTCCACCCTAAAAGCTGACGTAAGTAATATAACCTTACGCTGGAAAATATGGCGTTCTTAAGAATACAGCGTCTAAGGCTAAGGACCCTGTGAATTCTGTCCCATGTTGCGGAACACGCTTGGCATAGCAGATGATATTGCATTCAAAGACGAGGAATTCCGCCAAAATAGCAGGCGCTCCAGTACTTTATATACGGAACAGCGTCAAAGGAGCAGAGACATTACGAAATGATAAAAGGCATGGGGAAAATGGGGAGCACTATCGCTATTGTTTTCTTGATGGCACAGTGATTCTACATGATTTATTCAGAAACTAGACACCCAAATTACATTTGTAGCCAGTGGTCCTATGACCTGCATTGAAACATTAGAGTAATACGGATCCTGCCGTTAAATCAGCGAAAACCGTAGTTTTTCAGCAATGAAAGGTAATTGATGTTGGGGTGTCAGCTTTGTCTATTAGAAGATAAAGAGGTATTATTCAAAAAATTCGGTTCTCTGGCTGAATATTTAGGAGGTCTCAGTACAAGTGCAAAAATTTCTATGCAAGTGAGTCTTAGCACTGTGGCTGCATTCGCTGAAAATGGCAAGCTGATTGTCAATGAACAGGAGACGAACAAACTGTAATTTTGCAGTACAGCATTGGCTATAACAGAAAGTGAATTAGAATTTGACGCCAAAATAGCACAGGACATTCACCGTTCCAACATGCGCTTGTACTTGAAAGGAAAAATCGTGTTCCCTACATATACTGTTCGGAACCGCTTAGTGAAACTCAAAACTCCATTTCATGTTATGAGGTAGAAGATAATACACCAGAACTTTAGAACGATGCAGCTATCCGCATGCTATACTTCTATGCCAGGACTAATTAATTCGTCAGTACTCGTTGGTAGTTCTGACACTGTATTTTGATTTCTCGAGAGCAGCAGGGGACAGCAACGCAGTTTGGTATGTGTAGGAATAAACATTTAGAGGTTTTAAAAACTCGCTCGAGTTACATACTCACAGATGGTTTGATAGAAGGCTTCTGTATAGCTGCTCTGCCACAAAATACCGAATACTATAGTACTAGTCTTAGCCACGGTTAAATGGCAAATATGTCTTCGCCTGGTATTGCAGATGTTTGAGGCCTTCCCTTACACCATTGCCGCGTTTGACGTGGATAACGATGGAGACCTGGACTGTGCGATGATGGTGCGGCTTGATCTTGATCAGGACAGGAAGACTACTAGCTATATGATGCTGCTGCCGTCTGTGAACGGACACCCAGCGTGAGTACAAATGGGGTGCAAATGGCAAGCACCTGGAATGGTTAAGTGATGGTGGTACGTATGCATACGTAAGCGAATAAAATTGTTGGACATAATTTTTTGTTAGATTCACATCGCAAAATAGGCGAGTTCTCATAGGGAAACTTTCGGATCAAATCGAATTCCCATATTTCAAGAGAACGACCTCCGCATATCGGATGTAATACTGAATGTTTCCAATTGTAACAAAAGGGAAAAATCCTGGTTGCGTCGATTCTGTTGGGCAACAAAAGGCTTATTTACTTTATTTCACATATATATTGTCGTTATCAACGAAACGACAGCTCGGCTGGAAAGCTTGCAAACGAGAAAAAACAAAAGGTGGCCGTATCTTGTGCACATTAAAAAACCAGTAATAAAATAAAGAAACACAACGTCACCAACTTCATAAACGGAGTAGGGCGTAGTGCTTGATAAAGGAACTGAGCGCAATAGTACAACACCACATATCTTTTCAAAGGAATACAACCAAAGTCATACTCACCAAACGACAAATTGCTATGCCTAAATCAAGACAGGTAATTTGTAGGGTGCCTAATTTGAGACATGATGATTGAACGAATGGAAACCACTGTCCTTAAGTTATTTGCTCTGTGTGTTTCCTCAGGAATTGGTGTGCCTGCCCAACAACTGCTTTTATCGTGCAGCAGAATCATTCGGAAGAACAGTCCCTGGCGTCAGTCTTTCTCCCTGTAGACTGTAAAAACTCCTGCGGTCCCTTGTAGCGGTCGAACACAACAAGTATCTGACAAATTTGAGCCGTGCACTCTGGAATTCTGGAACTGAGTACAAAGTAAAAAGCAAAATCGTTTTGATTTGTGCGCTAAATTTTCAATATTCGCACAACCTTAAAGTCACCCACAATTCATTTACTTTTCATTTTTATGTGAACGTAGCAATACCAGTTGGCAGCTTCGCCCAAAGGCTAAGCATGGAAAGTGATGGCAATGTGATGATGCAGGCCTCTCAGAACGCTGTCGTTATGAGGACCGTCCCCAGGGGCGTTGAACTTGCTGCGCCTCCATCGACGTTTGTCAGTAGTCAATGAAAAGATTCCATATACTTAGCTTGACGTTTACTGTCCGGTTCGTTAAGAACAGTGTACGGACCATGATGCGGTATGAAACCAGCTGATCAACAGCAACGCTAATGTGTGTCGGCACACCTTTCATGCCAGGAGCGGGTGAATTTCGGTCACTTTGCCTTGACGCTTTTTACCTCTAACTCTGGCAGGACTCCTCGCGTACTTTTACTCCCCCATCCACCTCCTTATGCTCAGGCACAAAATACGCATTTGGTGCCGCAGCCAAACGTCACCTCCCCTGCCTCCCTCCCATCCCCCCACGGCCTTTCGCACGACGCAAGACGTCGCGTTTGCTCTCCGCCGTGCGTTCGCTCTCAGTGAAAGCGCGCGTCCCTCGCGCGCTTTCACTCGCACAAACAGAATACGGCGTGCCGCGACGATCTTCTTGCCCTTGGACTTTATGCAAAACCTCACGGCGACGGCGACGAGGACGGCAGAAATGTGGTTGGAGTGTCCATATAATTGCTCTCGCAATAAAGGAAGGGGCCCCAAGATGGACCCAGTTCCGCACCAGATAATGAAGAAATGTCAGATGAGCGGACAAGAATCACACATTGGTATCTTTCGGAAAGATAAGCTTCCTGCCACTTCAGGAGGGTAGTGGGTATGTTAAGATAAGGCAGCTTTTGTAGTAACAGAGTATCAAATATTGTGCCGAATAATTTTCCAAAATCTGGAGATACGCAGTCAACCAACCTACCGGAGTTATTGAAAGTTGCGACATCATGACAAAATTCGATGGACTGAATGTTGCAAGAAAAGCCGGCCCAAAACCATGTAGCCTTGTGCTGAAAAAGCTATTTTCTTGAAGGTGCGCGACTGTATTTGCATAAATGACATGCTCGAATGTCTTACAGGCAATATATAAATATAACTTAAATTGCACCTAAATAAATGTAACAAATCATTTCTTTATGCTTTTCCTGGCATCATTACCGTTTGACTTGATGTGGTTGCGTATACGTGCGGCTTTTCCGAACAGTCGGATGTGATAGACAGAGGGTCTGAAACCTGCGTTACTTCAAAAGGTTCGTGACAACGAATTCATTTTCCAGAAAACGCTGCTGGTGCTTATTCTCTATAAGAATGAAAAAAAAATGACTGCAGACATGTAACCTTCCAAAAATCACAACCCAATTTCCTGCGAAAAGGGTTGTTCCAAGAAGTTGCAATTAAAATTTTATTTATCTGTAACTAAAGCACGTAATTTATTATGTTGCCCGTATGCGACTTTTCCACTTGAAACATTTCCCGCATGTGTCGCTTTCGAGCAGTCGTTAAGGATTTTGTGAAGGAAGTTATCCACACACATTTCTTCTTCTTTCTGAGGTTTTACGTGCCAAAACCAGTTCTGATGATGAGGCACGCAGTAGTGGAGGGCTGCGGAATAATTTTTGACCACCTGGACTTCTTTTAACGTGCACTACGACGCAAGCATACGGGCGTTTTTTTTTTCATTTCGACTCCATCGAAATGCGGCCGCCGCAGCCAGGATTTGATCCCGCCATGGCGTGCTCAGCAGCGCAAAGCCTTAGCTGGCTGAGCCACCGCACCAGGTCACACACATTTCAATTCACAAGAACATTCGCTGATATGCCCCCCCCCCCCCCCCCCCCGCCTCCTTTTTGTAAACGTTGATCTTGGTCGCGTACATGGTTCTCCCAGGACAGCAGCATCACTTCTGCGTTGTCGTAAAACGCACGTATGACACTCCGGATCACTCGCATATGTAATTTTCTGTTGACACCATAATTAGTTTGCACTCTTTGAACTTAGCCTGCGCATTAACAACAATCCGTCACTAATTCTGAAGAAATATAAACACGGGACCTTGCTTAGTATACCGGTACGCCGGGAAGTAGGTGTTATAACGTATATGAAAAAAAAAACCCAGAAAAACCGCGGATTCTGCAAATATTTACAGTGCTTCTAATTGACCACTTCGCCACGCATTGCACTGAAGATGTCTCATTTCCACGAAATATAAATTTCGTGTCACGTATTATTCTCCCGCGACATTGGGAAGCATCATTGCCGCATGAGATGTCGAACACTTGATTAAGAAATGTTTTGCAAAGGTTGTATTTAATACACATTCATTTACTTCGCACACACATTTTCCGTAGCGTTCTTTCCAGTTACATTAAATTTGATCTTGGTGGCACTTGCAGTTCTGCCAGAGCCCTGGGATAAATTCCGCGCCGGTGATAGAAACCACTCATAACACTCCGTATTGCTTGAAAACTTAATTAATTTCAAATTCCTCCTATTTCCCATACACTTTGCTCTTTGCCTACACATAATATATAATGTGACATATATTTTCAAAAAATATAAACATGGTGTACCGTAGAGTTTCCTTGGAACACTGATAAAGACAGAATCAAATGGCTATATAACAGTTTCAAGCACATGCTAAATGAATTTCTTACTAAGGCTGGCTTGATGCACACGCATTTAAACTTGCAACTAAATTTGCCGTGCATTTCCGCAATGTTCGCTAAATTTGATGTCTGTGGTATTTGTAGTTATTCCAGGGAAGCGGGATAAACTTTACGATACTCTTAAAATACAAAAACTGTGGCCCGGAGCACATGCGAATGTAATTTATTGCAAAAGACACAATTAACCCACACCTTCGAATTTTGTGTACACGTTAGCCATAACGTGGCCCTCGTTCTCTTTAAATATAAACGAAATGCCTTATTTAGTTCTCCGATTGCACACCACGGAAACCAACTACCAACCTCGTATAACGCATAAAAATAAAGAAAAAGCAACGGTTACGTAATTACTTGTGACGATTCTAATTAATCGAGAGATGTGATCGTCGCACCACGCATTTACCTAACGTCCTTTTTTCTAACAAAATTCGAATTGTGTCTTATACTATTGTTTTAGGATTCTGGAAAAAATTCCGGATGATGGCAGTATTATTATCGGGAAAGCTTGAATAAGCAATTTTCCACAATGAGTGTAAATAACTTACATGAGTGTAAATAACTTACACTTCGCCATTCACACAATGTTTCCTATTATAACAAACAATAAATAGTGCGCTGAGAGAGAGTGTGGTGAGAGAAAACGAGTATTCAGTAATTATTCTCCAAACCCATGCTTGATCGACAGAAATCAACATTTTTTGTTAAGTGTCAACCATAGAGTCGCCACATTTTCTCTAAATATGAAATCTGTGCAAATGTTTATCCTCCCAGGGAAACGTGAAAACTTTGTGTTTCAGAGAAAGCCTCTGAACGGACCGACAACGAGGTCTCAGCATTTTGATTTAACCACTGATAAACACGCACATTTCACAATTTGTCTGAATATCTCTTTTACGTTCCCCACATATCCTCAAAACGTAAACTTTGTGAGTTTTTTATATTAAGTTAAACAACCATAAGAACCACCCTATAAAGCTTTTGAGCGCTTCTAGTCGCACGAACTGCAATAAAAAGAAAAAAAATACAATCTGTCATGAGAAGTCACTAATTCTTGTGAGAGATTTTTAATGTTGGAAGGCCTTAGAAGTGAGGGTCAGGTTGCAATGCAGCGGCTATACATAAGTTCAGGAGCATCAATAGAAAACATAAAAAACATGCTCAGCTTGGCGTTCACACCTTGAACAGTGCTGGCTGTAATTGCGATTACTTGTTGCTATAGCGGTGGACCTTGTTTGGTGATACTCGGGATCTTACAAACATTTATGTATGCATAATGTTTATTGTTCAGGGCACATGTACATGTATATTGTTCACGGCATGAACGAGGAAAAGTGGTCTTCACAAGCAACGTCCTCGCGAGCAAAGTAAATTATTATTTGTTGCGTCAGATAAGTTCTACAAAGTTTTAGCAAAGCACATTGCAGTATTATTGCGATGGCAATTATATGGACCCTCCAAGTGGATTTCTGCCTTCGACGTTGCCGTGATGTTCGGTCTAAAGGGCAAGGGCGATAAAATCTTCGCCGCGCGCCGTATGTGCGAGTGGAAGGTGGCGGGGGGCGCGTGCTTTAACGGAGAGCGAACCCACGGCGGAGAGCAAACGCGACGCCTTCAGTCGTGACAAGGGCCGTGGGGATATGGGAGGGATAGACGGGAGCTGTTTACACGTTTAGCTGCGGCACTAAATACGGATCTTGCTATCGGGCACAAGGGTAATTGGCGACTTAATCTCCCACGCGAAATTACGAAAGTGGGACGGCAGCACGGGATAGGGGGGTGCGACTTTTACGCTGCCAGCAACTGCGTACTTGTACTTGACGCAGCTGCGGGCTGTAGCGCGCACCGCATCTTGAAAGCAATCTCCACACGGCTCTTACCTTTGTATGTGCTGTGCTTTCGCCGCTCACTTTCCGTTGAAGCGTTAGACCGCACGAACCTTCGCTCGCTGCTGCTGCCGCGCTTATACTCACGTCAGCGTTTAGACAGTGGTCGTCTGCGGTCATCGAGTGTGACATATTCATGTTTGCTTGTGCGCGATGACACCATTTATCTAGTAAGCGAATGTGTCCAAATTTGTGCAGCCATTAAAACTGCTATCCCTACTCCGTATAGCTCTCTACTAATTTTGCTATCGCAATTGATGCTTCGCCTTTCGGGCGGAACTGCAAATTTTTATCGAGTTTAATGAACATGGAATTGTTTCGAACAGTAGTCTCGGCAATTGAAGTATCTGTGAAGGCTGGTGGCACGTTTATCGTCATTTAGCGTTTTCTTAAATACAACATCAAGTTCCCGAGTATTGTTACATTAGTACAAATTATCCTTGAAGCTTCCTTTTAACCTTGCCGCAAATATGCATCGCCAGAAGAGTAGGCTCTGACTTCAGTACATTTTATAGCACTATCTGATTCGATAGCTCGGGAAAAATGTTCGAGAAAAGTTGGCATTTCTAGCCAGATGGACATGGAATGGCACACCATGTGCCATGTGCAAAAACCTTCGCAAATGGCAGCACCCGCACGAACCATCCCTTGGGGATAATCAAAGGAGAGAAATGTGTAACAGTAAAAATGAGACAAAAGTCTGAGTTAATTGGAGAGGTGTAAATGATTGAGTACTTTGAAAATAAGAGAATTAAACTGTGCCCCAAACATCTTTGGTTTAATTTTGCCTACGAGATCCTTGAGAGCGGAAATTTTGTATATATCTTTCAGAGAGAACCACACCTACTATGCAAAGGAAGGATTAACACCTGACATGCTTTTCTTCACGAAGGATGACGGTAAATATGAATTCAGTAGTAAAATTAGAACACGAATATTTTTCTTGAATAGGAGTAACCTCGGAAGTGAGGCGCTCAAAATCGCTAATAAAATCTTTAACACTTGGTAATGACGGAAACGCACCCTAACCGAAGTTCTGAATGATCATTGTAGAAAGTCTCCTTTATGCAAATATCTATATGTTTAGGGATTTGACTACACCGTTTGGGGTGTCAGCAGTTTTGGCGAAGCTTATGAGAAGAATTAATTGTACAGAGAAGCTGTTAAGGGGAGCTCGGCAACGGTTCTTGTGCGGCGGTGGTGAAGCGTGTCGGTGCCGTGCGTTGGCGTGATCCGTATCACGTGTCAAACAAAGAACATCAAGAATCGCAGCAAGAATTTGGGGCCCCAAATTCGCTTTACAATGTAATAATGAAGAGTTCAAAATGAAAGCGACCTTGCGAATATCTCTCACAAATAGACAGCAACTTCATTGTGCAGTTTATCCGAGTCACTACATCGTAAGGTTTGTTTCGCACGTCGCGATTCATCAACCCCCCCCCCCCCCCCCTCGTTGCAGGTAAGCTAGGAGGGGCCAAATTCGGAAATTTGTTATTTTCTAGTGCATAGCGTTCCGGCGATTTGACTAAACTCATTTGTAATGCGTCTTTTCTGATGTAGACGTTTTTAAAGCGGAGGTTTCAGACACGTTTTGGTGGGTATCTGGCCTCTAACGCCGAACACGTTTAATGGGTTAGTGGTGCTATGTAGGAAAGGTGCAGCGAAGTAGTTTACCTTTCAAGCATTCAGTTTTATGAAATAATTACTAGAGGCAACTGTGGCACTACTTTCAACTGGAGCTCAAATAGGGCAATTCAGCCAGCATGGTAATTATTATGGTTACTACACAGGTTTACGCAAACTTCGTCCTTTTGGTTCATACAGCTTTCTGACTTTGCAAGTTCATTAGAACGGCGTTATAAAAAATTAGATGCACGTTAATAAATTCACACTAATAAATTTGTCCAAGGCAGGATTCGAACATAGGACTTATAGCGAACAAGCTTGCAGGGTGGTGAAGCCATTACGCCACGGACGCTTTTACTTTGCTCTATTGTCGCGTTCGCCAGTTCATTCACTATAAAACCTTAGTTAAGAGAACAAGAACATGAAAGGTATATGTAACATCTAGCAACCAGAATGATTGTCCCATCAAAATTCTCTTAGTTTTGTATAGGGTTCTAGCCTCGACAACAAGTGCGGCGGGCAATCTTGCGCTCTTTGCGCCTCCAGATAGGCGCCTATACTTTCTTGGAAGTACATTCGCGCAGGCCATGCGACTGGGTCACAGTAATACCACGGCCGTCGTAATACCCAGGCATTCTGCAGCGCCAGAGGCTGTGAAGGCAAACGAGCATTACTAGATCAAAAGGAAGAAAAGGAAGGTCATCGTCACTTTCTAGCGCTAGATACCTGGTGCCGTCGGGATGTAGCGGGAGTCTTTTCAGCCGCAGAGCTGTTTAAGGCGACCGTAAGTTGTGCCAGGAGCCGCAAAACATCGCTGAACGATGAGTCACCTTGGTTGCCTAGCAACCACCTCGCGTAGCGGTGTGTGCTTCGCCTCATCTCCGTGCCGTGCACCTGTTGCCTTGACATGGGACGTTAAGGAGATGGAAGGAGAGAATGCGCGTGGCGCCAACACCCTCTAGAAAAATATGAAGGCCTTAGCTCTCTTCGCGTGACGTCACACGATGGGGCGGATTGAAAAAAAAAGATATGGAACGCTGTTCAAGAGAGGTTGTCTCGCAGGTGCATTGCGCGGAAACATTTTTTTTCTGCAAGAACAAGCTTGCATGTATTTAAAAAAGAATAGAACGCCAGAAAACTGTAGCAGCAAAACATTTATTTACGAAGCCCAGTTTCTTTTTGTGCTGGCTTTATATTAGAAGCAATGCATGCAGTTATTTGGCCTCGAGAGTTGTGGCTTTCCTTTTTTTTGATTTATCGGCAGCGTCGAGAAGTTTGTCGTTCAGCTTCCTACAAAAGTTCTTTAGCAGAATGTTGGTGCTGCACCGCAGGATGTGTTTAAGCACTAATTCAACTGTGTGGCCATTCTCACACGTATCGAAGTCGGACTGCTCTTCACTAGCCAGCAATTGTAGCGTCATTTTCGTTACCACCTGGCGTTGTTCAGGCATCATAAGCAGTGCTGGCTCTGTAGCGAGCTGCTCTACTACAACGTAGCTATGAGCAACTGCGTTAAGTGCAAACATTGATGGATAAACTAAACCTCCTCGGTCCAGCTGCTTCACAAGACCATAATGTTCGTTTGTGGCAGAGACTGTGATCTTCTTGTCCACGGTCAACGAGTCCCTGCATTGCTCGCACTTCAACTTTTTAAGGGTCCCGTATACTGCATAACCTGCAACGTAGACGAGGACTGGGACGACGTCCTGCATCTTCGTAAGAGCCTGGCTGGTAACAACAACGTTGCTGCTGGGAAGCAATGCCTCGACTTGCTTTCGGACACATTCCCAGTGCTGGTCAGGGGAAACTGTAGGCAAGGTGCTCTGCAGGCGCAGCTTGTTTTCGACTTCATATATCTGCCTGATGGAGATGTGATATTGCGCACCTGCCAGCTGCCTATACTTTCCAAACTGATCTTCAAGGCAGTCTGTCTGAATCTTCCCAAAAAGGACATATGACATTCCAAGCTCTTCGAAGCTGTACCTAGCGAGCTCAACAAGCGCATAGGTGGTGTGTTCGAGAGCAGCGTGAGTCTCCTTTGTCAGAGTACCGTTGTCAAAACCTTTGTTCTTCCACTCATCCAGCCACTTCAGAAACATGTGCAAGAAGTCAATTTTTGGATAGTTATCAATGGAAAGCACTGGTTGTTGGAAGTGATCTCTAAGCCTTTCTTCCTTCCATGGAGTTTTGACGTTTACAATTTTCCACCACTTGAGTATGATCTCGACGAATGTAGCCGTGGCCTCGAAAGAGAATAGGTTGTGCTTTGCTCCAAGAGCACGTAACGCCTCTGGTAAATAGTCATTGAAGATTTGTAAAGCAAGCTTTACGTCCTGCCTTTCAAGACTCGAAGGGTAGAGGGACAGCCCATAGCCATATTTCAACAGCTGGTCACACTCTTTGCTGTGAAGGTCCCTGATTGTTGCAAATGACGCTGTTTGCATTCGCTCTGATTCTGGTGTGTCTCCTTGGATCTCCGGGAAGTAGAAACAAATTTGGTCATTCTTCTGATTGATCCAGTTATTTCGTATGCATTTTAGAATGTGCACTGGGTCTATAACGAAGAAAAGCGGCCTTGAAGAGTCAAATGGATGTTGGTACACAATTCTGTTACACGGAGGTGATTCGAAAAGTGACATCGCTTTTCTGTTCACAGAGTTGTTGTCGCTCACGACGCACATAACCCGGTACCCAATCTTTTCCAGCCCACAAATCACGTCTTTAAGCGTCTTTTGCAGGAACTCCGCCTCTACTCGGTGCACCGGCACGATGTGCGCAACTTCTTAGAATTTACACGTCACGCTGCGCACCATGAAAACGAGCGCACAGTTAGCAGCTTCATTTCTATTAATTGCAGCGCCGGTAATATTGCCTCCTTTGTAGTCAAAGTAAGGTTTTATATGTATTTCATCAACCACAACTGTGACAAAGCGCTGGTCATCTTTCAGGTCAGAAATTCTTGTTGTCATGTAGCTGAGGAATGTTTCACTCTGATGCTCTTGTTGAGGACTCATACCATAAGACGAGCACACTGATCTTATCGTCATAGGATGCGGCAAGGTGATGCTTCCATGGCTACGTATGAACGCGTATGCATGGGGCGATATAGTGAAAACAATACAGCAAAACATCATGAAATCAGCAGAGTAGCGCCTGCGCTGTTTTTTCGATAGGTGCAAGGTGACTTGCTCTTTCAGAAATTGAATACAGTTGGCGTCATCTTCTGCTTGGGACGTGCAAAGCTGATCAAGCAGTAAACAAACAGCCTCGCAAATTTCGGCGACTGAGTTGGACATCAGGTCACAGTCCCACTTCTCGATGCCTTCCAGGAGTTCCACCATACCCCTTTTACTGTTAGCGATTTCGGGAACGCAGAGATTTGCACCGAGCTTTTTTACGGCCGTTTTCATAACGTGTAGTGTCACGCTCAAATCTCCTTTCACGCAAACAGAGTATTTCAACCACGGTGCTTCATCGTCGACAATGTGAATGAGAAGAAGCCTTTCATTTCTTTCGATAACATCCCAGAACTTCATCCCTTGGCTCCTTAAGTGGTTGGCAAGTTCGCTCACACTGTTGACTTTATCCTCCTCGCGTGCTCTGATAAATGCCTCGTTGGATTCAGCGATGGCTTTCTGAAGGGCTGCATTCTCTATTCGCGCGCGCTTGGAGTCAGGATCTTCCCTCCTCGCGGTCTTTCTGGACAAGTAGCTCGAATGATTCGGGAACTTCGACGGTACAGCGTCTGGGCGAAGGCGCACATGAGATAGCGGCACTGTCATTACGCGGCCAGTTGCTTGATCTGTATGCGTCGCGTCTCGAATAATGTCCTCGTCCATGAAATGAAGTTCACATACCTAGAAAAAAAAATACGCTCCAATCAGCAAACCGACGGCTACAGGTCACACAAACATGCGGCTCATGAGCCACTTACACATGTACGTTTATATTCTTTCAATTAACTAACACCTAAATAAAAAAACTTACCCTGGAATGTTCGGTGACCGTGAGGTTTTCCCGTGGCACAGCGCGAATCCAAGCGTCCCTTAGAGCTTGATCTCTCGGGAACTTGAAGACGTGCACCTTCGTGTCCCCCGTGTAGTTTCCGCGGCATCGAGGTACACAGCATTTGCACGGCATCGCGGCGGGATTCTTTTCACAGCGAGGAAAACACGTCCGACTGAACAGCGAAGAGCTGTACGACTGTAGGTGGTGGTGGTAGAAACTTTTATTGCCATTGATGGTGGGGGCGAAGACCCCTACATGGCACTTGGGTGCTCCCTTACTGTGAGGACGCACCCTTACAAAGCGAAGGAGAGCCCTTGGAGCGTACTCCTTCTCATAGCACTGGAGATGATCCAGCACTGGTCTTGAGGGGAAGTGCAGGTCAAAAGAGTCTCCCAGTAAGACTCCGCCACGGTCTGTGATGGGGGATGAGGGAAGGTGGGGCATGTGAGGAGGGTGTGTAGGAAGTCTCCTGGTTTACTGCAAAGTTTGCATGAGGAGGAGAATTGGTCTGGGTATCGTGCATGTAGCAGCAAGGGGTATGGGGCAGTCCGAGTTTGTAGTCGACGCCAGTGTGCGGCCTGCGCTATGGTGAGGGATGGGGCTGGGGGTGTGTATTCCCTTCGTTCGTCCCGGTAGTACGAAAGGATATCACTGAAAGAAAGCAGGCGCTCCCTGGCACGTAGAGGGGGCTCGACTCCTCCTGCCCGGAATGTAAGACCTCGGGCTAGGGAATGAGCCTCCTCATTGCCAGGGAGGCCGGCATGTGCTGGCGTCCAGATGAGGGTTATGGGGTGCCGGGGCTGCCAGAAGCGTAGTAAGCGAGCAGCGGTGCGGGATATGTAGCCGTTGGCATAGTTGACAATGGCAGATTTGGAGTCAGTGATAATTTTGGTGGCAGATGTAGAGATGAGAGCAAGCGCGATGGCTGCCTCTTCTGCCTCTGTGGTGGAATTGGTGATGATTGAGCTGGAGGTTAGAAGCTTTGCCTGATTGTCGGCTACCGCCAGGGCCATACGGGAGCCTGACGTATACTCTGCTGCGTCCACGTAGACCACATCATGGTCCTCGCTATACTGTCTGTGGAGGGCCCGAGCCCTTGCTATTCTGCGGTTCCCATCTCGCTCAGGGTGCATGTTCTTGGGGATGGGAGGTATGTTGAGGTTAGAGCGGAGGATAGAAGAAAGGGGGACCCCCTCGGTAGGGTGTGTAATTGCGGTTAGGCTTAATTGGGATAATAGAGCGCGGCCAGCGGCTGAGTTAGATAGACGGGATATTTGTGCCGTAAAGGTGGCTTCTGTGAGTTCCTCAAAGGTGTTGTGGACACCGAGTTTGAGGAGTCGGTCGGTGGATGTGCTGGGGGGAAGGCGTAGAGCCATTTTCGTGCAACTCCGTAGGAGCGCGTTTACCCGGTCTCTCTCCTTCTGTCGGAGGGGTAGGTATGGAAGGGCATATGTGGTGCGGCTTATGATGTAAGCCTGAGTAAGGCGAAGTGCGTTTCTCTCACGTAGGCCAGCCCGGCGGTTCGCTATGCGGCGAATAAGTCGGGTGGTCTGTTGAGCGTGTGTTTGGAGAGTCTTTATGACTTCTCCGTGCGCGCCGTGGGAGTGTAGAACTAGTCCTAGCACGCGGATTTTGGATACTAGTGGGATAGGATGGGTACCTAGCGTAAGGGAGATGGAAGGAATGACTGAATCGTGTTGCTTGGGGCGGTAGAGAAAGAGCTCTGATTTGGAAGGGGAGCATGTCAGGCCGCGCTCCTGTACATATGTGTCGATGGTGTTTAGTGCCAATTGTAGATGTTGTTCTATTTCGGCGTCACTGCCGTGGTTTGCCCAGACAGTGATATCGTCGGCGTAAAGGCTGAAATGAATGTCGGGAATTTGAGCTAGTTGTTGGGGTAAGTGAAGAAGTGCTATGTTGAATAGAATAGGGGAGAGGACGGCTCCCTGGGGCGTACCTCGTGCTTCCAGTGTTATGCCTGGGAGGCGGTGGTCGCCGAAGGTAAGTGTAGCTGTGCGGTGGCTGAGGAAGTCTCGGATGTAGTTGTACATCCTGGCGCCCACTGCCAGGGTTGTAAGGTTCTGTAGGATAGCTGAGTGTGTAACGTTATCGAATGCCTTCGTGAGATCCACACCTAGGATAGCTTTGGTGTCGTAGGTTTGGGAATCTAGAATGTGTTGTTTTAGCTGTAGGAAGACGTCCTGTGTGGAAAGCCCAGGACGAAATCCAAACATACAGGTGGGTATGAGATTGTTGCCTTCTAGGTACTTGCTGAGCCTGGTCTGGAGTACATGCTCCATGAGTTTGCCGACAGAAGAAGTGAGGGAGATCGGTCTGAGGTTAGAGGTGAGCAGAGGTTTCCCAGGTTTGGGTAAAAACACGACTTTGGCTTCTTTCCATTGCGGTGGGAGGGTGCCCTTTTGCCAGCACCCGTTAAAGTTTTCGGTAAGTGCGGCAATGGATTGGGCGTCGATATTCCGGAGCGCCTTGTTGTGTACCCCGTCTGGGCCGGGGGCTGAGGACGTGTTAAGTCTCTGGAGTTCAGCCTGAACTTCTGCTTCTGTAATGGGTTGGTCAAGGAGGTCGTTAGCGGGGCCTGTATAGTCGGGGTGTGTTACAGGAGGGTATGTGGGGAAGTACTGATTTCGAAGTTCTTGGAGGAATTCCGGTGGAGGTGTATCGGAAGTATGTATGAGTTTGGTGAGGTTGTGTCTTTGTGTGGTCTTAGATTGAGTGGAATCTATCAAGTGCCTAAAGAGGTTCCAGGTCTGAGGTAGACTCATATTGCCATCTAGCTTGTTGCATAGTGATTCCCAGTTTTGTCGTGAAAGAGTCGCCGCGTGCGTCTCTATCTCTTTGTTGAGACGGGCGAGGCGGCGTCTAAGTGTTCGGTTCCAGCGCTGCCTTTGCCAGCGTCGTTCTAGGCCTGCTTTAGCTTCCCATAAATGCAGGAGGCGGGAGTCAACTGTGTCGCTTGGGCAGTCCTCTCGTAGGGGACGAGTTACGGATCGAACATCACTTTCTAATTGTTTGGACCAGTCGGTGATGTCCGTGATGGGGACGACGGTGCGGGCTGCTCTACATGATCGGAAAGAGTTCCACTTCGTGAAAGTGGAGCCTCTGGGAGGTCTGCGGGGTAGTTGAGCATTTAAGAGAATTTCGATGATGCTATGATCACTACCCAGATTCTCTTGTGTGTTGCACCATGTGGCGTGAGGGAGGCGATGTGCGAATGTAAGGTCTGGTGTAGTGTCTTTACAGACACTGTTTCCCGTGCGTGTAGGAGAGGTAGGGTCGGTAAGAAGGGAGAGACCGGTCTGTTGCGCTGCTAACCACACCCGACGTCCTTTCGGTGTGTCGTGCTGGTAACCCCAGGCCGTATGCGGGGCGTTAAAGTCTCCTACGACGAGTAAGGGGCACTTGTTTGCTATGCGCTTCGCAAGAGTAAAAAGGCGTTCGAAGTTGCTTTGTAGGCATTTAGGGTGGCTGTATACATTCAAGACGAAGATACTATTCGCTCGAGCGTGTTGTGGCACAAGCTCAATTAGAAGGTGATCAATGTCTTGAATCGCTAGGGAATGGGAGATGGTGGTGATTGAGCGGCTAACTAGAAACGCTACCCGAGTGGGCGGGGGGGATGTGGGTAGAATAGGAGTATAGCCGGGGAGGGTGAGTGGGTTGGAGGGCTCCTGCAGGGCAAGGATGTCGGGTCCTGTAGCGCAGGACAGCAGTTGGTGGACCACATGACGCTTCTGACCAAAGCCCCGGCAGTTCCACTGCCAGAGAGTAAGATTACGGTTTGGAGCTGCCATCATGCATGAGAGTCGATTGGGGGTTGGGAGTCGTGAGCTGTGGTAGGGATAGGGTTGTCCTGTCCTTCAGCTGCTTTAGGCTTCTTACGTCTACTTGGGGTGGAGTCCAGCTTTGTGAGGCGGGTTGCGTAAGAATTGAGCCGGGACTCAAGATCGCTATAGCGGTCAGAAAACCCTTGGGTTAGCACGTCGAATCGGTGATTAAGAGCAGCATTGTCTTGTGTTATGTTAATAACCGCGTCTTTGAGGGTTGCACATTCCTGGTTGATGTGAGTGACAGCGTCCTGCAATTTTGCCTCAAAGCGAGCAGCAAAGGACTCAAGCAGCGTTGGAATGTCGTCTAGTGAGAGGGGGGTGGAGGGAGGTGGCGTTGTGCATGTGGTTGAATTTGTAGAGGGTTCCGTGTCAGCCTCCATTGCTAGCAAATCAGGAGAGGAAGTAGGGTTGGAGTGGCTGGGCAAGGTATGGTCGTTGGGTTGGTTAAGGGGAAGAGGTTGAGGTGCGGTTGGAGCGGGGGTAGGTGAAATGGGAGATCCAGTGGCAAGAGCACTTATCTGGGCTTCCAGTTTGACGATGCATTGTCGAAGAGCGGCGGCTTCTGCTCGGGCTGCTGTAGCTTCTGCTTTGGCTGCCGCTGCCTCCTCCTGGGATTTCGCCAGGGCGTGTTGTAAACTGGGATTCACTGTCATGGATGTCGTGTGCTTGTGAGAAGAAAGGGGCGTGCTCCAGGCTTGTTTCAATGGCTCTGTCCAGGCTTGCTTGTGTTGGTTGGGCTGGGTGGGTCCGGATGACAATTGGGGAAAACTGTCCCTGGGTGGGACCGATTCCTGCTGCTGCGTTTCTGGGCGGCTTGGCTGTTTCCTTGGCTGGTGAAGGTTTCGTCCCTTGCACGATCCCGTGCCGGTAAGATGAGGGCCCTCACACAGAATGCATTTGGGCGTACAAGGAGGGTCTTGTTGCGAATGCTGTGTTCCACAGCGGGGGCAAAGATTGGTCTTGGGGCTTGGGCATACGTCGTGACGGTGACCCGGCTGTCTGCAATTGGTACAGGCATCCGGACTGCCGCGGTATAGGGTGCAGCGGTGGATGGCTCCCATGTACTTGATGGAGTGCGGGACTGCGTTTGCGTCGAAGGTGATTAGGATGGAGTGCGTCTTTCCCATGCGTCGGGCTGCTAGTATGGTGTACTCCGGATTTCTTCTAACCAAGTCTTGGTAGAGTTGCGTTGGGGTCTCGTCGTCATAGGCGTTTGTGATGACTCCTCTGGTAGCCCCCGGTGGGGGTGCCACGTAAGCCGTGCAAGGGTAGGTTTGGTCTCCAATTGCGAGGGAGGTTAGCGTCTTGAGAGTCTCGGCTGTTGAGGAGTGTGTTGTTGCCATGGTGAAAGTATTGTTGGTCGGGTGGGTGCGCAGGCAGAAGTCGTCCGGTAGAGGGATTCGGAGCTGGGTCTGCACTGCTTTCGTAAGTCGAGGTGTTGGGACGTCTAGAAGTCGTAGTTCACCTCGCGGGCGAACGACCACTCGAATAGCGTTGGGTGGGAGTGGTGGCAGCTGCTTGCTACGCTGCACTGTGAGGCGCGTCTCCTTGGTCGCAGGTGGTAGGCGGGCCGGCGTCTTGCCGCTGCGGGTGGCGGCTGTTGCGTCGTGCGCCGCGTTCCTGGCGTTCGGGTTAGCTGCCTCGGAGGTAGCGTTGCCGGAGTGGTGAGGTGGTTTCGGCGAACTGGCTGGTCGGGAGGCGTAGGCTTTATACAGCACTGGTGTCCAATCGTCTGACTGGAGCTCTTGTGCGGTTATGGTGTGGCCTTCAACCGTTACATCCATCATAATGGCTGGCGTTGCCGGCGGTGCCGGCGGAGAGGTAGAGTCCGGGTGAGGCTTAACTGGGCAGCTGAGCGTCTCGGTCCGATAATCGTTCTCAGCACAAAAAAGGTAGGATTTCACCCGGAATGGGCGGTTTCCCTGTCTTCCTTAGGCACTTATGTCGCTTCTCGAGCAGATTAGTGGCCGTAGGAGAGATTGGGTAGGAGCAGCACGTACCGTTTGCCGGAGCCGACGTTGCAGGCATCCGCTCGCGTTGGCCCCTACGCGGCGTCCCCGTACGACTGTACATACGCGCCGGGGAATGAGTTTCTGGAGACGCGCGATCAACGCGCACCAGCGCGATCCGGACGCGCGGATGCGTCGTGTCGCGGCGACGGGCAAAACCGCAAAACGCGCTCGCCGCCTCATGCGTCCGCCCCATCTGCTGACGTAGCGCGAGTGGAAAGGGAAAAGAACTAAGGCCTTCATATTTTTCTAGAGGGTGTTGGTGGCGCGCGCAATGCTCGGGAGAGGGTAAAAGGAAATGAGAGCGAGAGAAAGAAATTGTAGCAGCGCCACCGAGGCAACGCGCAGAGCTGCTGCCGACGCCGCCCGCGTTTCCCCGGGTGCCCGCGTTCGCGCCGAACGCGCGCGGTGTCCGTGACTGAGGCAAACGCATCTGGCGTCGGCTCGGCAGGTTTCGACCAGCCACACCCCGGCAAGTGGGGATTCGCAGCTTGGCCGTGACGTCACCGGGGAGATAAATCTCGTAGCGGCCACGACGGCGGCAGAACGGCGAGTACATGTACCCTTCACATGGGACGAACAAGGAAGATCCGGACACCCCAAGAGGACGCCGCTCGTCTTGAAGCGCGTGGCGCGGCCAAGCGTGAATCTGCGCATCGGCGTCGAGCCAATTCGGAATATCGTGCCTAGCAGCAATTAGCATTTCCTAGCAAAACTTAACGAAGCCTAGTAAAACCTGGAAGGAAAGCTAGGTCGATCACCAGCTCCGTTATTTACTCCAGCCTTGCACAGCTAGTGCAAGCTGCCCATGTTTTCTTTTGTCCTTTTTAAAACATCCCAAAAATACTTTCCTTCCCAAAAATGCAGGGAGACGTGATCTATTGTCTCGGGTGGTTTGCAGATTAAACGTAGTTTTCCCCACGGTCAAAAAAAGACAAAAAAACCCTTTTCTTTCAGAACTGTTTTTACTGAAAGCGTTCCTTCATGAACTTTAATAGAAAATTTACCCCTGGCAAAATTTGCATACGCAGGCATCGACAACGGCATAGAACGGCCTTTATCTCGGGCATGCCCGCGCATTGACGCGCTTGGCGCGCTTTGATTTGGCCACTTCAACAGGCGTTGCCGCTGCAATTAGTAGCGATTATGTGTGTTCGCAGAGTCTTAATGCCCTCTGCATTTAGAAAAGCATAGCTGACTGAAATTCAGGCCTATTATAGCAGATGAAGCACATAAAGGAACATGCTGCTTTTTATAATTAATATTTATACCTGAAAACCAGCACATCATATCCAAAGACACATGGTTCATGAGCCAATCACACCTAGAAGTCTTCGCTTTACGTTAATATCAACTAGAGTTCAGCCTTCCTGTTGTTATACAGAGCAGCTCAACTGCAGTCGCATTGATATTGAGGTTATCTATCTATCTATCTATCTATCTATCTATCTATCTATCTATCTATCTATCTATCTATCTATCTATCTATCTATCTATCTATCTATCTATCTATCTATCTATCTATCTATCTATCTATCTATGTTTGTTCCTAACCATTTTCCTGCCTCCTGGGTCACTCGATAGTCTGTTGTCGAATGGTTAGCGCATCGGGCATCTGTGTTGAGGTAACAAGTTTCGAAGCAAAACATCGGATCAACTTGGGTCATCGAGTATGCGCCAATGTGTGCATACATGCCACACACTGCTGTTCGAAGCACCGCTGCTCGAAGAACCTCTTTGATGATGACAACTGGGGTCGCTGGGTATGCGCCACTAGGTGTGTGCCGCTCTTCAATGAATGTCTTTGAAGCAAACTTGGGTAGCTTGGTACGTGCCACCCTAGAATGTCGAACAAGATCCCTAAATTTATCCGATGATCAGTGGAATCGAACCCACGTCACAAAGGTTCATCAAGGACAAGAGCCGATGCATTTGCAGACTGCGTCCCAAATGCACTGGTGCTTTTCGAAGCAAAGGAGCTACTCTCAGCGTTCACAGGCACCAGTGCTACGGTTATCGTCTCTTCGAGAACTTTTTCAAGTTGGGCACCCTTCGTATTGGACACTGTGCACGCCGTACCGTGGTGTTGTTCAGCAACAACAGGCAGCAATCTTCGTGGCACGAGCACCTGGTTGGACCCGGCTCGCATGCGCCACGCGCACGAGGAGGACTCGAGAAGAAAGAAGAAGACGGTTGGACGCCAGCTTTAGAACGCGACTGCCGGGCATTCTTCACGACCGCAGTGACATTTAGTCGGGGGCACAGGTTCGCCCTTAATAAATATAGTTGTTTTGTTAACCTGTGTTCCTCAACATCGTTACAATATGTAGCTAAATGATTGCCCCTTACATAATGAAGTGCTAAAAATGTATTCGCTAGATTTCATGCGCTGGCAGAGCAGACTTCAAGGATTTCACTGTCTTTGACGTATATTTTCATTCGACCCGCCGTGGTTGTATAATGGTTATGGTGTCATGCAGCTACGCACGAGGTCGTGGGATCTAATCCCGGCCATGGCGGCCGCATATCGATGGGTGCGAAATGCAGAAAACCGTACTTAGATTTAGGTGCACGTTAAAGAACCCCAGGTGGTCCAAATTAATCCGGAATCCCCCACTACGGCGTGCCTCATAATGAGATGATGGCGTTGGCACGTAAACCCCATGATTAAATTGTTTTCCTCGGACTACCAGAAACCGGCGCAGGTTCTTTAAGGCTATAAGCATTATAGGCAGACCTCAAACTCTTTGTATGCATCCGTCTGGCGAAAAATGTCGGAGTTTCGCCTGCAAGGTGAAACATTGATTGGGATAGGAAATTATTAAACAGCTAAACGCTGTTTTATCAGCTCTATTGACCCTTTTCGCGGAGCAGTTTCTTTAAGAGAAACGAGATGGCGCTCACGGCGGCGCGCCATACCTCTCCTCAGCGACCGCGCACGAATACGAAACCATTACCGCTTCTACCTTGCTTCTGTGCGATCAGCTGTCGGAAATGGAACTGAGTTTTCGCTAACACACTGTGCTCCAATCATGATAGATGGAATCATATGGATTGAAGACGTGTGCAGTAGTTAGCTGCTAAAATAGTGACTGGCATGTTAAGGAATAGAATGAATCTGTGTGGCCAAGTTCGCGGACCGCTGCTGCCACTGTCCGATTGTGTTACCGGCACTACGTGATGTACGGCTTTCCTCGAGGATACAGAAATTTTCTCATCCGCCAGCCTTGTATAGCTAACCTTCAAAGAAAGGGCTTCATCCCCAGAACGTCGGCAAGAGTGAGTACTACTCGTAAAATAATGACAAAGGGAGTAGCGCCGCCTCCTGTCATAGTAAATTTCGCGCACGTTATCTATACACATATCCCAAATGGCAGGAAAACTTACGCCCACTCTATCGCCGACGTATCAAGAATAAGTGAATGGGCGCGCACTTGAATATATGCGCACTATATACGCACAATGAATGACGGACTACAGGGATGGCGCACGAATGGTCGAAGCTGAATGTTTTGTGACGGTCCACAAGAGTAAGCGACTTACTAGCTGTCATATATATTTGCTACAAGGCATTACAATGTACAAAACAGCTACGTTTCAAGCCTTGTGCGCAGCAAGAAGACATCTATTGGAACTGAGCGCACCCGCGAGCGATTAGGCAGAAAATAATCAGATAGTGGCCGCACCGAGGAACTTCACTGAGTCAGAAACTGACAAGCCACTGCTTCAAAATATTTGCCGGATAAAGAACAAAGAGCAAAACACACTAATCCTGACTGAATTCATGAGCGGAATGTTTGGATACCTTGGAATACATATTTAGCCCCGCTTTTAGAAAAAGCATATATACGCTGCTCAATTGGGCCGTTTGGACATAGCTTAATCAGCTCCGAAAGCGCTTTTTCAAGTTCTCTGAAGCTGTTATCAAAGCTTCGTGTCGTTCACCTAGTCACTGTCTACGATATCTCCGAAAACAGAGGTTTTCTATGCCGCGCCGGCGTCATACACTTCCATTGTTAACAAGGAGGCAACAGAGGCAGTTGAGGGAAGCAATGGATGCGTCACCACGTGATCAAACATGGCAGCACACACGGGATCGCCACGAAAAGGGTTAATACAGTGCTGTAAACATTCTATGACTAACAAAATTAACAAGCATGCATGGTGTTACGCGCGCACAAGCAAACATGGACATATCTGAATCGATGCCTGGGGACGCTCGCTGTCAGAACGCTGGCGTGATGAAGAGCTGTACTATATAGGAACGGAGTGCGAATTCCTCTTCGTGCAACCTCTCGCTTGAATGCGAGCTATGCGCGTGAAAATACCCCGCAGACGAAGCCATCAGTTTTCTCAGATAGGATAGCCTTCTAACCAGCACTAAGCCACCGTAGTCGAAGTAGAGGAGATCCGCACTAAGCTGCCCCTTTCCATTCACCCTGTTAGCGCGCGCACCTCTCCCCCCCCGTGCGTAGTGTGAAAAGACGTGCACCCTCCCCACCTTCCTGCCTTGCGCACGCAAGACGACGCCACGCATGAAGCCACCGCCGTTCTCAGCTCACGCTCGCAAGATTACCCTTGCACTTTCGCAACCTGGCGCGCGGTTGAATGGCAAGCTCCCCCGGGAATCAACGCGCCTGGTCCAGCACCAGCGAGGTCATCAGCGAGGCTCACAGCCTCGCGGCGATATGGACGCGGAATCAACTGTGGTGACACCCGAGGTCACCTATGGCGAGCTCGTCGAGCAAACGGGGTTCCTGGTCCAGCACCTGTGAGGACACCGAACTGTACTCGGTCACAGGCGAGGACTCGTCAGATGACAGCTTTGAGTCTGTGTTGAGCAGGAAGACCAAAAGAAGGATTCTCAAGGTATCTTCACCGAGGACATTAACAATGAAGACAAAAAGTGAAAGCTGGACGCTCTCCGTCCTCTTCATGCCCGAGGACTCCTCCATCAGCCTCCGAACGCTTAACAGGCAAGCTCTTTCCGTGTTCCTCGACGGGGTCGCGCCGAATTAAATAAGGGAAGTCTGATTAAACACGCGAAATAATATCCTCGCCGTGGACGCGACAAATGGCACCGCGTTCGACAAGCTTCGGAAAATAACAGATTTGGGCGGTATCAAAGTCCAAGCGATGGTACCACTAGACTGAGCCGACATGGTGGGCGTCATTTACAACATTGATATGGCCATAGCGAACTCGGACCTGCCAATTCTCATCAAACCAGCGACCGAAGGAGTTATCACGCACGTGCTTCGCCTTGGTAAAACCCACTGCGTAAAGCTGATATTCAAGGGTGATTCCCTCTTTTCGCATGTCAAGGTTCTTCGCTTGCAACATGCTGTTCGGCCACTCGTCCACCAGCCACATCAGTGTCGCAACCGCATGAAGATTGACCATGTGAAGGGCGTCCGTACAAAGAGAACGGTTTGTCCTCGCTGCGCTGAGTCGCACAGTGTGGACGCTTGCCTCTCAACAAATCTAAAGTGCGGTAACTGTGATGGTTCCCACGATGCCTCATCCAAGAACTACCCGCAAATCAAGAGAGAAATTGCCATTATGAAACAAATGATTAGAGACAACTCACCCCACGGAGATGCTACTGAGACTGTACGACACCGGCGTAATCATCGACGCAAGCGCAAAACGGGGTGCTGTTCATAAGCAGACTGTATCCGACTCATTACCTTCGAGCGCAAGTAAACATGCAATCACGAAGAGGAATGAAATGGAGAAGTCAAACGCCGCGGGTGACTGGCCTGCGCTATCGCACACAGCCTGTCAAGGAGCCTCCCCGCCTGATGTCAATTTCTACGCATACTTCGGTTGATGAAGTACCAAGGGTTGACCGACAGATTAAACCAATGCTGCGGTCCCTAGTGAATGTCATTAAAGAAATACTGACCAGTATCGTAACTCCAAACGCTCGAAGTGGCCTGGAAGTGCTGGCCGCGCTGAGCCCAGTCCTACAAGCCCTCGAATAGGTCCATAGGTCCATGGCTGGCAATCACCAATGAACCATTGGTGATCGCCAAGAGGTCAGAGAAGCATCCATTATCCTGTGGAATGTGAGAGGACTTAGATGTCGGATGCCTGACTTTCGAGAGTATGTATACTCTAACCGTTTTCCAGTCATCGTAATCTGTCAACCGAAATTATCGAACGCACTCCGGCTATCCGGCTACGAATCAATCATGTCATCAGCCTACAGCGAAAGCAGCAAGGTCGTTGTGTTCATTCGTCGGAAGCTTACCTACGTCGTTCAGGATGTGCCGCCTGATGATGAAAATCAGTAGGTTTGTCTGACTGTTAAGAAGAGCTAGGTTTTATACTGATGCGTACCTAGTTATCCCCATCAACCGGGTTCGATAGCAAGTAACTAGAAGACATCTTGACAGCAACTCCTGGTCCATGGAATGGGTTATCACAGGAGATTTCAACGCCCACCACCCAATTAGGGGTAGCTCAAAAATTAACGTAGCAGGCTGGCGACTAGCTTCATTTGTATGAGATCATGGACTGTCCCTGCTTAATGATGGGAGCCCTGCCTTTCAACCAGGCTCACCATACAAACAGCTGTTTAGACTTGGCGTTTGTGCCACGTCGCTTTGCTACTCGTGTGAAGTGGTTTTTAGACATTGAGATGCATGGCAGTGATCATATCCCAGTTACCTTAGGATCAAAGGTTTGGCCAGCTGTCATTCACCAAAGACAATCCGGCGAATTGACTGGTCTACATTCGAAACCAGCATGGAAGAAGCGTGTCGGAAAGGTCTCCCTTCTGGCCATCAGCAAGTGATCAAAGAAGCAACGCAGAATGCGGTGTGTACACTGACTTGCACTTCCATGTTCTCAAAATCCGACGTGGCATTGTATTGCGTGCCATTCGTCGGCGTGCCGATTGAAGATACCGGCGCACAAAGTCCATCCATGATCTAAGAATAGCCAGACGTAAGCAAAAGAAGATCCAGCGCCGAATGGACAAATTGGAGTCTCAACGGTGGGCAACATTCTGTGAATACCTAGACCCCCGAAAATCCCTTTCTCATGTATGGAGAACCGTGTGAGGCCTAAGTACATTTCCCGAACAACGCGTGCCATTCAATGTCCTCGTGCTTTTCCAACGTCGTGAGGACATCGAGGTTGCGGAAGATTTCTGCAGGAAGATTGCAGGCCAATCAACGTACACAAGCGCCCTTGCTACGGATAACATCATGCCGCATTCACGGGACTCACGCATGGACCTGCCGCTTACCGCCGAGGAGCTTGATGCGGCTCTTACTTTGTGTAGTCGGTCGTCGTCTCCTGGACCAGATGGCATATCGTTCCGCATCTTGTACCACCTGGGTGAGCGAGCACGAAATGCGTTGCTGGATATATTCAATGCGTCCTGGAGGGATGGAAACGTCCCTCAAGAATGGAAGACAAGCCACTCCTCAAACCTGGCAAGTCACCACTAGAGCTCACGTCATACCGCCCAATCTCACTGGCAAGTTGCGTAAGGAAGGTGATGGAACGCATGATCCTTGCCAGATTGGAGCGGTACATGGACCACCAGAAATTTTATCCAAACGCTATGGCCGGTTTAGGACAGCTCGGCTGCTCTATTGATAAAGTCATCGATGTGTTCACTTATGTCCAGCATCAAAACAGTTTGAAATGGTTATCTGTCGCCATGTTTATTGGATTAAAAGGAGCATATGACAAAGTTGCTCATGACACCATGCTTGGTGCTGCTGAATCGCTTGGCCTTGGTGACCGGGTGTACTGGTGGACCCGAAACTACTTACACATGATGTCCTTCTTTGAGCAGACCGATGACGGTCCGACCTAACAACACTACACATACCGTGGTGTTCCCCAAGGTGACGTCCTGAGCCCCATACTATTCAACCTTGTTCTTGTTGGTCTCGTGGAACGCATACCAAGTGCTGTCCAGATATCAATGTACGCCGATGACATCTGCATGTGTACGTCGGGTGTAACACGTCCTAAGGTGCGCGCGAGGCTTCAAAAAAGCCGCGACTTCAATGTCGGCGTATCTTAGCAAACAAGGCCTCCATATTTCACCTCAGAAATGTGCGCTGGTCGCGTTTACGCGGAAGCCAGTGACGTTCTACGCCATATCCATCAATGGGCAAAACGCCCGTTAAGCCAGGACGCATAGATTCTTAGGGGTGATCATTCATCAAGACCTCAGATGGAGTCCCTATATGCCAACCTGAAGAAATGCATAACGGTAATTTCTCACCTTTCAAATTTATTGCAGGAATAACGTGATGAAACGTTGGTACACGCGATGTTATACTCTACAGGGCCATGTGTCTAGGATATGTGAGGTACAGCTTACCTGTACTGAGCAATATCTACAGAAGCAACAACCGCACAATCGAAAGTGATCAGGCGCAGGCACTCAGGGTTTGTCTTGGATTGCCGCGCTACACATCAACAGCGGAAACAAACGAGATAGCTCAAGATTACCCAGTCACAACTCATATGAAATTGTAAGTTCTCAGAGCACACATCAGGCAAATTGCCCGCTCCCCTTTCCATCACCTCGCCACGCTGCTGAAAGACCGGTCCAGTGCATTCTTTTGCCTGTACATATCGGCGTACCGTGACTGCCTCCCTCGAGATTATTTACCTGCCGAGAGGCTGCTTTCCCCTCCTTCGTGTTTGGGTCGCCCAGAAGTTCGACTCTCGGTCGAAAGCAGGGATCTCGTCACCAGCTCTCAAGCAGTGATCTGTAATAATGCCCCAGGAGACACACCAGGACCACTTTCACTTTTGCGTGGATGGCTCGACAACTCTTGACAGATCTACAGGAGCTGTGATCTTCCCCGAAAAAGCCGTGACTATTCAGTTTAAACTTCTCACCGGACAACATCGACTGCTGCGGAGCTTGCTGCACTTCGCAGCGCCCTTCACATTATTAATGAAAACTTACTACGAAAATGGAGTATATTTACTGATTCGAAGGCAGCCCTGCAGTGTCTGCTATCCGCTCTATGTCTTGAACCACAAGACAAACTTGTGCTGGATGTAAGGCAGATATATCACCAACCATCAGAAAAGGGACATGACATTACTTTTCAGTGGCTCCCAGGCCACTGCGGGATCATGGGCAACGAACAGGCCGATGAAGCTGCTAGGACCATTACAAAAATGAGTTTAGACTGTCTATTAGAATGTCTATAGACTTCTTGTAAACAACTTTGCCTTTCTATAGATTTCTTCTTTTGTTGATACAGAATCTATAGACAGTCTATAGACAAAAGTTTATAGGCTTTTTATTTCTTTTTGTCTACTCACATTCTATAGAGAGTCTATAGAAAAATGTCGATAAGATGTTTGTTTCTTGTCTACTTCCTCTCTATTGACTATGTATAGACAAAAGTCTATACAGTCTCTATTTATTCTTGTCCATTCATTGTCTATAGACAAAAGTTATTAAGATTTTTATTTCTTTTTGTCTACTCCCATTCTATAGTCGGTCTACAAAAAAAAAGTCGATAAGATGTTTGTTTATTTTTGTCTACTTCCTCTCTATAGACACTCTTTAGAAAAAAAGTCCATACGGTCTCTATTTATTCTTGTCCATTCATTTTCTATAGACTGTCTATAGACAAAAGTTAATAAGATTTTTATTTTTTGTGTACTCCCATTCTATAGTCGGTCTACAGAAAAAAGTGGATAAGTTACTTGTTTCTTTTTGTGAACTTCCGCTCTATAGAATACGTATAGACCAAAGTCGACACCGTGTCTACTTATTCTTGTTCATTCTGTGTCTAAGGACTGTCTATAGACGACAGTCGATAAGGTGTTGATTATTTTTGTATACGCCCGGTTTATAGATTTTCTATTAACAAAAGTGGATAAGGTGTCTACTTCCTTCATCTATTCCCCGTCTATAAATTTCGTCTTGACAAAAGTCGTGAGAGAGGCATCGGCGGTGGCGAGGGGTACAACAATGGGTTATCCATCACCCGTTTTGACACGTGTGCTAAGGCACAGCTGGCGGGAAACCGCCACGCACATGGAGCCCAACCCCCAAGCACATGGAGCCGAAAGTGTTGGTCTACTTCCGGTCTATCTATCTACTTTCGTTGGTGGACGCGATTTCCTAGAACCTAGCCTATCGGTCTACTTTCGTTGGTGGACGCGATTTCCTAGAACCTAGCCTACACCAGATTTGCTGTAAAAAGCGAATTGTATATAGGTGCGCTCCTACACAGGTTTGCTAGATAAAGCGCCGTGGACAATCATCAGTGGACGCGTGTACAAGCCCACCTGAGAAATGTTTTGAATACGCTGCATAAAAACAACGCGTGATTATTGGTGAGCAAAAATTATACTGGCATTGTCCAGTGAGGTGTATATTTATTGGACAAGTTTTGCCGTGCTGCCTGTGTGTGCCTGTGACGTGTAAAGACGAACAAACGATTTTAATGAAATTTTTTAGGTAATGTCCAGGAATATTGTATGTAAGTGCACAGCTGGCGGGCTCGATGCGGTAAAAGCGTAAGATAAGGTCTACGCTTGTCAAAGATGTCCTTTCTTTTTTTACTTCCACACAGGTCATAATTAGATTCCAAAACCCTCGCACCAAATAGCCGGATTCTCGAAGTTACATATATATTTCAGAGAGCGAATTGCCAAAGTTTTCTTGTTTGTACGTACGCTTTATTTGCTAATTGTTATTAACTATTTGCAATGAGCATTCACTAATCATATCTCTGACATCATGATTGGCAGGAAATTGTTCTTACGATCAATGATAGCGTAAGACCTCATTGCGAATACGAGCCCAGATGTGCAGTTCGTTGCACGTTATCTTTCATTTCTTTTCAGGTGCCGATGGTGAGCAAACAGTGAATTTCATATATACCAACTACAAGAATTGCATCGTAGTGGACTTCCCGTTCAACATGAGACAAAGTAAGAATCAATAATTAACTAGGCTAATCGGTACATTGTGTTGATTGCTGAAGTGGCATACCATGGTACACCATTTCATTACAATCATATGAACAAACAAGGACCTCAACGAAATCATTGGAGCTAGGTACTAATTGTGCTTATTGAATTGTAGAGTTAGTTAAGTGTAATGATCAAATATCGCGGTAGACTTCGTATTGCTAACCATGAAAAATGTTGCAGTTTCAACCCGAAAAGTGAAGCATTGATTGCCAAAGCGAATTATTACAGTTATACGACGTAAGGTTAGTAGCTTATCAGGTGCATAAACTGTTATAAACATTCGCTTACTAACCAAATCAGCAAGCACACTCTCACGCGCGCACCGGCCAGCCGGAACACATCCGAATCGAAGACCGTGGACACTCGCTGTTAGAACCCTGGCATGATGAAGCTCCATTTCAAGTAACAATATCCTCAAGCCAGCTGAATATAAAGTGAGAAAAGAATAGCGTAAGCTTTCTGCAAAGGTGGAAGTATTTTATTAAAAATATGCACTTTCGAACGACTCAGCCGCGAAAATTTATATTTAAGATGTGACCTAGCTTATCGTTGCAGAAGTTTGAAGTTTGGCCATTATTTGGGGGGCGGGGGGAGGGGGGAGAGGAGGTGACAAGATCTGCGTAACCATCTTGACGAGCCCGCCCACAATTACATATGCAGCAGTCGGCATATGATAAAATCATATCATAATCCGCTTGGTAACATTACGCACCACAAATAGCAACAACTTAAAAGAAAGCATAGTATTCATGATCACATTTTACTCAGTAATCAAATAAGCAAATCTAACAGACATGGAGAAAAATTGAAGGACGCTTAAGCTTCGCCTTGAAGAGTGTAACGCAATAGTACTCAATATCCCTGACTGTTTTTCCCGTTGCCAGGCAACTGCAGCTAACGTAACCGTAATGTTTTCCAGGAAACGCTGGCGGCTAACGCTATGCATGAAAGCAAGCTATCTGGTAGAAATGCGGCCCCTTGAGTGGGACGATCTCGGAGATAGTGCAAGGCGTGTAAAAAAAATACAGCATTTTCAGGTTTCTGTTATTGTTTTGCTCCTTTTATATTGCAGCCTGAGAGGATTTAACACAAAAGGCATGTGCTGTCGCTGTTTTGTTTTATGGCGCGTTTGTTTGTCGGCTGTAATTCTCAAAATTCCGAGCAATAACTTTGTCAGGAATGTAAGGCAAGATCTGAGCAACTTTATTAATAGAATGGTGTGGCAATATAACCCGCATATACAGCTTGTCATATAGCTAGGCGGGGAAAATACATATACCTAAATATATTCGAAAATTTTTGATATCAGACACAGACACCGGACGCGGACAACGGATTTTGTGCGACACGGGACTCTTAACGCTGTTGCGTTGAAAATACACGCACTGAGGGTGCAAGAAAAAAACACGGGAGTAACCTGTGCTCACGTCTACGTGTGGCCACCAGCTCATTTCTTTACAGCGTGCAAGAATTTCATTTTACTTCTACGCTTGAGCAGCAGTCACAGTGGGAACTACTTTCGTTTCCTTTGCAGGCTGCGGTCTATGGGTCACCAAAGATGCATTGATCAGTCTGCCGCAGGAATGCTTTGACCAGTTTGAGGACAACTGCGACACGGCGGTAGCGGTTTTCGATGAGGAAACGTGCAACGGCGTGTTGGAGAACATCTAACGAACTTCTCACGCATGTGCATTTTCTGGAGCGTTTGGTCATTTGTAATGAATAATAAATTGCTCCGCCACAGAAACTAAAGTGGCTCGTCATTTATTGATTTCTAATCCATGTAGCCCTTCTCGTCACAGTCCAACCTCCCATCCCCCCTAAGGAAAAAAAAGATGACAAGCATATCCAAGCATTGGAATCTAAATGATGCGGAGCAGCAGTAGTGCCGGCACAACCACGTTGTCTGTAGCTGTTACCTGTCTGCGTCACACGGTCGAAGTCGATGTGCGATGCTTTTCTAGCGAAGAATGCTGATGAGAGGTGCATGACACAGTGTAGTATGACACCTATACTATAAATACATTTAAGGCTTTGGGCCTTCGTGGAACAGTGGCACATCCATTGAGGGGGATGATCCAAGAGTGGTCACATACTCAGTGACCGACGTTGTAGTTTAAGATGGTAAACAGAAAACTAAAGTCAAGTTTGGATTTTTCTGGGAATAAATGAACAGTGGATGTGCGTGGCGTCACCTCGTGTGCATTAGGAGTGACGAGAAAGTTTGAATTTTAGCGTCATTCAGTTTTACACTGAATAGCCTTATTCAGTCGATTGTCGCGGAGAAAAGGGGTCGCATGCTCACCAATCGTATCATCGAGGAACGGCAAATCGTAGTGCACTTTCTTATGTCAGACGGAGTCAAACCGGCAAACATCCACCGTAGGCCGTTAGAGCTTCCCCATCGTTCGTACATCGCTGATCTCGCGCCGGCGAATTACCACACTTGTGGCCCTTTGACTCGGACAATGCGCGGTCAGGTTACACAACGAGGTTCAGCTAACAGTGCGGACATAGCTTCGTGGGCAACCAAACACTTCTTCGCGGATAGGATACAGACGCCGATTGCACGATACCAAAATTACATTGCCATGCGGAAAAGAATATATCAAAAATTTACATCTGTAGTTATAACGTCACGCGCATCCGAGGTGCTGGTGCTGCTGGAATAGACAGGTAGGAAAGAGAGGGAAAGAGTGTGGAGACGGCCCTGCAGCATTGGAGACGGGTAGGGGAGAGGGAGAAGCTATGTGACGACGGTGCCTGTGCACGTGGCCTGCGCTTCTGTGGTTAAACGTCACGCGCGTCGTTAATGGTTTCGCTTATAAGAAGCGAAACCATTAACTTAATGTAGGCACCTGACCGGAAATTTTCATACATGTACAATTTTCTTTTTTCTTATGATTTAATAAACGTATTTCTCTCTCTCTCACATGTGTAGTTATTTTTCTTGCGTGCAACAAAATGTCATGTGAAAATTGCCTTTACATTTTCGTTTTCCCTCGTATATCTACAACATATCCGGCGCAGAAATGATGAAGAATGTCAAACCCTGGGAAAAAGGCAAAGCTTGAAAGAAGTTTTCTCACCATCCAAAGCCTTGAAGCTCAGGACACATGGTGCACCATGGATGCGCGGCCTCGAGGCAGCTCCTGCGCTCTCGCAGTTATAGAAAAAAGCTGGCAGATCCCACGCCCAGTCGGAATTGATGTTATGCGAAGCAGTGTGAGGGGAGCCTACCAAGTTAACGTAACGACCATGAGAGCACAAAGACGTAGCCGGCTGTTTCATTACCTACGTGCTGTCTCAGGGACTCAGCGAAAGAAGAATAACACTAAAAACCACTGAAATGGGTTCGAACGTGGGTACTAAGTGAAGGAAATACTAAAGGACAGTGGTAGAAGCCATAGTCATGATAATGATTCAGCAGAAATGTCAATGACTCAGCGTCGCCGTCACCGTGAGGTTCCGTATGACGTCCAATGGCGATGAAATCGTCGCCGCTCGCCGTATGCTGTATGTGCGAGTGAAAACGCGCGAGGGACTCGCGCTTTCACGTTAAACGAACGCACGGCGGAAAGCAAACGCGCCTTCTGCGCCGTGCTCCCTGATGGGCTGCAGAAATAAGCGTCACTTTCCTCCGTTACAATCACCATTATATAGAGCAAACGCGACATCTTCTGTCGCGCGAAAGGCCGTGGGGGGATTGGAAGAAGGGAGGGGAGGCGACGTTCAGCTGCAGCACCAAAAACGTTGCGAGGCGAGAAGGTGGTAAAGACTTCCTACGCTGCTCGACGAATGTCCCGTTCTGATCTCGTCGAAACCTCCGAGCCGCCCACAGAGGAACTGGCAACACTCACCAACGACGCGCCCGTTCGGTGGGGACGCGGGAAAAACGCCGACGGCATCTACAACATTTCTGCACGTTGCTGGTGCTGCTGCATATCCAAGTTTATACAGCTGATAATACTACTATCCTTTCTCCGTGAAGCTCTCTAATAATTTCCTATCACAATTGATGCTTCGCGTTTCGGTTGAAACTGACATTTTTTATATAAATACGCATTTGGTGCCGCAGCTAAACGTCGCCTCCCCTCCCTAGATTTCGTCCTCCCCACGGCCTTTCGCGCGACGGAAGAAGTCGCGTTTGCTCTCCACCGTGCGTTCGCTTTCATTTGCACATACAGCATACGCAACCTCATGGCGACGGCAGAATTCCGCTTGGAGTATCCATATCCTTGCTATCGCACAAAAATGAACTTTTTATGTTTAATCGGATTAGCACGTGAACGTGAATGTGCTACTCCGTCAGTGTTAGCATCATACACATAAGTAACATTATCAATACGTAGTTTATCAACAGAAAGCTTGAAAGACACGCTTTTAGATTTTCCAAATTCCAACAGTTTCTTCCTGGCAAGCCGTGTTTGAGAAGAAAAACTCTTTCGGGTGGCAAAGTGCGTGCCGTTCAGTTTGTGACCCTTCTCTAGTATACCGTGCTTGTCTTTGAAGGATGTAAATTTTGTGATGACTGGTCTACACTTCTCAACTTGGTATCTGCGAAGTGTATGAGAACTTTCGATTTGCGATGGCTGAAGCACGATGCCAAGATTCAATGAACATAGGTCGATAACTCTTTTTCGGACGAGGATTCCGACGGTTCGTCGGGGAGGCCAATAAAATGCAAATTAGAACGTCTTATCCTGTTCTCGGTGACTTCTCATGGAGATGCGATGGCTTTAACTTTTTCGCATACGTTGTCACCAAAAGTTTGTGAAGACGTGATTGTTGAAGAGTGATGGATACACTTCAACGCCACAACGTCAACTTCGATGGTACGGATTCTAGAGGATATCTGCTTTTGTTCAACATCGACAGATGTTTGCCAAAGTTTGAAGGCGCGGAGATCATTTATGATTTATCCTTGCCTAGAGTCGATCATCTGAACTGTAGCCAGGACGGTAGGCAAGACTTCATTTGAGTTTGGTCCGGGATGAGATTCAACTTCCCCAGATAGTAATAACAATAGCTTACAAATACGCAGGCGGAACCCGTTTTTACAGCGCTCAAACATAATAAACAGTACGCTGGGGCATGACACCACGACCAAGCAACGATTGCTGCTGCGGGGATAGGAAGAGTAGTACAAGTAACTAATCTGTAAAAGCAGACAGGGTAAAAGCTCCACTCCGGAAGCGATGTCGTACGCAAAGCAAGCTTGTCTCAGAAACTGCTTCAATGTGGCTCCTCCCACGATGATAGCAATCAGTTGAGGACCATGGTCTACGTTGCATGTACTGAGGAATAACGAGCGTTGGCGGCAGCGTCATATTCTCGCGCATTTCCACCGTACATGAAGTGTCGCCGCACAGAAAGGCCGCATCAGGCTGTAGAGCGGAGGTACGAAGCAGCAGGGTAGCCTGCAAGAGCAGATGGCGTAAATGCTCCATTCTGGAACTGATGTCACGCCCCATATTGACCTATGTGATGATGATGCTTTCTACCCCATTCGTTCCTTCAGCGAACGGTAGACACTAGGTGGTCAGTACAGATCGCAGTAAGTTGGCTAATTAACATAAAACTGGATAATGAACATTTTAGTTACTTTTCTTAACGCCAACATTGTAATTACAGCGTTGGTGGAAAGTGCCGACGCAGGAAATATCAATTTACGTGATTTTAAAAGCGCCATTTGCTGTTCAGATATTTGTCGACGAAAATTCATTTTTTCCCGCTTCGATACCAAAGCAGGGAGCACAAACACCACCGGAAGCGATACCCACATAATATACATGCGAATTGATATAAACGTTCTTTTTTTTTGCCAGGACCTAAAGCACAGACTAAAAAAAATCACAGCATATCCACGAAGTGAATGATGATGAGTGGGCGAAGCACCGGGGGATCATTCGGGTAAACCACAGCTACGGAGGAGAGATAAAGAGAGCGCGCATCGAGAACGAGAGAGAAAGAGAGCGCGCGTCGGGAACGAACGCCCTTGTGCACCGCAGCGCACCTAGCTACGGAAGAGAGAGAAAAACGCCGGAGGTGTTCTCCGGAAGCCGGAAGCTGGCTTCCTGAACCGGAAGTGGAAACGGACGCGGAACCGGAAGCGGAACCGGCAGTGGACACGGAAGCGGAAGTCGGCTTCCGGTTATACTAAAGATATACATATATATGTATATATGCGTATACATACATACATAGCGGTCTCCATGCCAACCAGAGCTACGGACTTACGCCATCTAGTGAACACTTCATAAAACTACAGGTGGCTACATACGGAGAAGGACAGACCCACGCCCTAAGGAGCCTCGCCCCTAAAAGGAAGGGATCAACTTTATGAAGGGCGTTACTGATTACTGATATTTCGGCCGAGGGACTGGCCATTGTCAGAGTGAATCTATAAAAAGGCCGGTCATATCGTTCGACGCTTCCTTTCTTTATTGCGATAGAAATTGTATGGGTACTCGAAGCGGATTTCTGTCGTCGTCGTCACCGTCGCCGTCACCGTGAGGTTCCGTATAAATTCCAAGGGCGATCAAATCTTCGCTGCGCGCCGTATGCTGTATGTGCGAGTGAAAGCGTGCGAGGGACGGACGCGACCTTCACGGAGAGCAAACACATGTCGGAGAGCAAACGCGACGTCTTACGTCGTGCTAAAGACCGTGGTGGGGTTGGAGGGAGGGAGGGGAGACGACGATTAGTTGCGGCACTAACTGCGTATCTTGCGACCGGCCGCAAGGGGAACAGGCGACTTAATCACGGACGCGTAAGGAGGAAACCGGGGAGGCAGCGCGGGAGGGAGGAGGTGCGGCTTATTCTCTGCCAGCAACTGCGTACTTGCTGTCACGCGAACCGTATCTCGAAAGCGATCTGGACACGGCTCCTACCTTTGTATGCGCTGTGGTTTCGCCGCTCAGTTTCCGTAGAAGCGATAGACCGCACGAACCTTCGCTAACAGTTTCTGCCAAACTTGCTAACGCCAGCGTTTTGACAGTGGTTGTTTGCAGTCATCGAGTGTGATCTATTCATGTTTGCTTGTGCGCGCTGACACCATGCTTGTTAAATTAAGTTAATAAGCGAATGTGTCCAAGTTTATGCAGCCGCCAAAAATACTATGCTTACTCCGTAAAGCTCTCTACTAATTTTCTATCTCTACTACTATCTTTACTATCTCTACTACTATCTTTACTACTACTACTACTACTACTACTACTATCTCTACTTATTGGCGATGGGGCTTCAGGCACTCTCCCAACCCCCCTAATTTTTTTCGCGCTGGCATGCAGCGCCAACAAAAACAACCACCGGCGCCGGGAATCATTTTAGATTTTGTGTTCAATGTCTTTTTTACGCTTGAAAAGACATTTCAGAAAACATTGCGAACTCGGGCTGGAGTTCGTGGCAATGCCGTTGCACCTGGAGTCGCATAACGCAAGGTGCCCCATCCGAGCACAAATTTTCAAGGGCTTTTTGATTATGAAAACATATGACTGTTCATTAGCTTTTAAAACCACAGAAATGTTCGCCGCTTATTCTAACGTTAGCATTCTGATCAAAATTATCATACGAATACGAAAATTACGGGGACATCAATAACCAATTTTGACCGACTTTTCTCATTGAAAGCCCGGCCCACGCGGCGTTTCCCAACAACCGCTCTCGGATATTGTGTAGTGCAACTTGCCGCATCATCTGTAGCTTTCGTTTGGCCTTTTCTTTCCATTTTAGCTACCTGCTTTTACTTCTTTCTTGAACTGAAACAATGGCCTTTTTTAATTTTGTGTGCAGAACTTTTGTACTTCAATGCATAAAGCGACGTTTTGTTAAGAACCTAACTGGAACGCCAATGCATTTCTCCGCAAAGGTCGGGAATTAATATCTTGAAACTGGTGTCATCCCGAGAATTCGTTCCAAGTGGATCCGCCTTGCTAACTCCACGGCTACAATTTGTAAATTGCAATATGGGCCATCAGGTAATTAGTTGAAAATTTAATTAGTGAATTTCTGTTAATTATTCGATTATGCATTTCAATTTCTTGTGCAAGTAATGTCCGCCTCTTCGAGTAGACCAGCTCATGAACTAGAATTGTGCTATCTGCCACAGGCAACCTTTAAGAATTTTTGAAAGTGTTCGCTGAAACATCCTATATATATATATATATATATATATATTATATGACATTGTCGATACTGTTCTCCGCATGTAAAACTTACATTGTTTGCTGGCGACTGTCTGCTTTTACCGAAGTTACCTGCCCTCAAGACCAAATCACATTAAATTCGAGCCTTCAAAACATTCAGTCTTGGTGCACTCGTTGGAATATGGAGCTTAACATGAGCAAAACTGTCTTCCTGAAAATTACGAAAAAATTTTTATAAACTATCGTTTGCCCCCTGTAGCCTTGCATCCCAGCCATTTACCGAAGTTAGCGAATACACATATCTAGGCGTTGCAATAACCAATAACATCAGCTGGAACTCCCACATTTCCTACTTATGCGACTCCGCTTTCCAGAAACTTTGCCTGCTCAGACACAAATTAAAACATGCTCCCGCTGAAACTCGCTTAATTGCTTATACGCCCCAGGGACCCCTATACTAAAACTAACAAAGATGCCCTTGAAATAACTCAACATAAAGCAGCAAGGTTTATCGTTTCAATATATCGCTTAACTGACCCCGCAAGCAAACTACTGGTTGAATATAACATTCCGACGGTGCAATTAGGAAGGAAAGACCTAAATGTTTCTTGACTTAATAAAGACAAATTATCTTTGTCACCCCAAGCCTTATATGCATCCACTTACGGCCCGAAGAACAAGGCATCGTCACGCTGCGTCACTAACACGTTACAGTGCCAGAACTAACGTTTTCAGATACTCTGTCTTCCCTCGCACATTAACAGAGTGGAACAGTCTGCCCATTAACCAACTATCCAGCGTTGACTCGATTGAACATAAATTAAATAAAGTGGTTGAATTCTTCTTGTTTAACTAACTTGTTATTGAACCTACTGCTTAATGATGCTGCTATTGTTATTGTGGCTGTTGTTTTTCTGGTTTATTGATGACTGTTGCACTATACCGTTGCACTATACCGTGATACTGTTGCACTATACTGAAGCTGTGTTGCATAGAAATGATTCCGTTGTATTGTTAATATAATGTATCATCTTAGATTTCTTGTCTGACAAGCTTGTCGCAATATTTTTGCATTGTACATTGACTCTACATTTACTGCTTTATTGTGTACGTACATTACCCCTCCTGGTTTAGCCTTCCAAGGCCTGCAGTATTTGATAAATAAAAAATAAAAAATACGTCCTTAGTGCGATGGAGTACAGGTGACCGAAGCACCATGCAATACTAACGCCAAGTTTCTGACACATTGCTGGCCGCACGCAACCTGAGTAATTCCGTTAGGAAAAAAAAAAGAACCGTTTAACCGGGATAATAGACGACGGTCCATATTTCCTGTTTACTGCTGCAGGCAGTAAAGGCACGACAGGCAGTGGAAAGGTGTGCAGACGAGATGAATAAAGCAAGCTCAATCATTTTGCCGCTGTAAATGTTTGCGCATCGCGTGGACCACGGTATCCCTGCTGGCAGGGTCAGTCACGTTAAAGTTCCTTCTGTTTGACCCACAGAAAGGGGCCAGGAGTTCGGCCGCCCTTCTGATTTATCAATGCTGCAGCGTTTGCTTCGTGACAGCTGCAGAGGAATGAACCTGTTGCGAAGCAAGCATTTCCTCTTTGTTTGGTCATAAAGCGTCCAATGAAGCGGATAACTGTCTTACTATGGTTATGTTTCGGGTAAAAAGCGCTTGACTGTAGTGATTTTGATGCGATTAACATTCGTTGGCTACTTCAGTAGCTTTGAATCCACCTGTCCATCCATCCATCCATCCATCCATCCATCCATCCATCCATCCATCCATCCATCCATCCATCCATCCATCCCTCCATCCATCCATCCATCTATCCATTATCCATCCATCCATCCATCCATCCATCCATCCATCCATCCATCCATCCATCCATCCATCCATCCATCCATCCATCCATCCATCCATCCATCCATCTATCTATCTATCTATCTATCTATCTATCTATCTATCTATCTATCTATCTATCTGGTTGTTGCTCAAGCTTTGTCATCCGGCTCTCGTCATGCACTCGTCGTCACGCCATCATAGTCATATGGTCACCTTGCATTCATTGTCACAACGCCGTCGTTATGCCACCGTTATCCCGCTGTCCCGATATCATTGTCATAGCATCGTCGTCATTGCAGTGGTCACACAGTTGTCAGGCAGCCGTCGTGATGCCGTCGCGGTAGTCCCATCATCGTTATTGTCACGTCGACATTCGACGATCTTTACGCCGTCAGCTTCACGTCATCGTCGTCACACAGTCGTCGTCATATCACTGTCGTCACGTCGTCGTTGTCACGCTGCCACTCTAACGCTGTCATCACTTCAGTGACGTCATCCCATTGTCATCATGCCTCGTCGTTATACCACCTTCGTCGATCTACAGATGTAGTTTGTTCTTCGTCATTCTATAGTAATTATGCTGTCGTCATTAAATCCTGATTTTGCCGCGCTTGTCATTCAACCATCGTGACGGCGTTGTCATTATACCGTCGTTATCATGCATCTGCCGTCATCACCACGTCCTCGTGTTGTCGCCGTCAAGCTGTAGTCATTATACCATCTTTATAACTTTAGAATCGTCATTAAATTGTCATCATATCGTCTTCGTCGCTCATTCCTGGCCATTACTTCTTCGCCATTCGGTAGTCGTCACTGAACCAGCGTCCCACAGTCGCCATCAAGCCGCCATGCCCATGGGCGACCTTGGGAAGTGATTACCGCAGTAAAGTTGGACAATACCGGAGTAGGTCGAATATAGCCGTGAGCAATGGAAGTCTAAGAATGACAGGTACAGATGTTAAATAAACGTTACATCAGAAATACGGTGGGTCACTACATTGCTCTAATATCATCATATATCTAATATCTAATAATCGCAATACCATCAACCGGTATCGTAAGATGAGTTCTGCTGTAACTTTTTTCTTCCTGCCTTTGGTACGGTCCACCAGAGTCCAGTAGCACCGAAGCAATGCGGAAGAAAAGGTTGTGGAATTTACTGATCCAAATGCTCGCAGTGGGCTATGAGGTACGCTGTTGTGGAGGCCTCTGGAGTAATTTTGACCTCGCGGAGTTCTTTAACGTGCACTTAAATCTTACACGAGTGATTTCGCATTTAACCCCATCCGTAATGCGGCTGCCGCGGTCGGTAAGCAAACCTGCAACCTAAAACTCAGAAGTTCAGCATTAAGAAGAGGCGACGCATCTTATAGTATTATTAATTATCGGTTATCTTTTATGTCTTGAGGGTTGGTCTATGTTTGTAGTCGACTTACAGTGAACAGAGCGAGCTATAAAGGTGCGTAATGAATTACTCGAGAAAACTCAGGCTAAAGCATGATTAAACGTGTAATATACTGTGTCTGTGTGTAGGCTATTATGACAGTGCAAGCATATTCTAAGTGTATTTTACACTATTACGATAGTGTAAAATGAAGAATCATTGCGGTGCACAGGCTTGCCATAACTTTGCATATGGTGCAACAAGCTGGTACGTGCCGCGTTAGGAATAATGCTTACATCTGCTAGAAAAATGTCATATCTTCATCTGGTTTTAATAGCTAGAACAGCGAAGTTTACTACTGAGAAACAGTCCTTTTATTTACTAATCAAGAAAAAAAATCTTTACCATGTAGTGATTTCATAACTGACTGGCCGTTTCTTGGAATGTGTTGCATAGGGTACGTTCCGTAGTCTACATTACATCGTAAGTAGGTCCTCCAAGTTAAATATACGTTTTAACTCAAATCAGCAAACACACACACACACCCACACACAAACAAACACACACACACACACACACACACACACACACACACACACACACACACACACACACACACACACACACGCACACGCTCACGCACACGCACACACACACACACACACACACACACACACACACACACACACACACACACACACACACACACACACACACACACACACGCACACGCACACACACACACGCACGCACGCACACGCACACACACATGCAGAACGTGTGTGTGTGTGTATGCTTATGAAACAAAACGGGAAAAATATTTGCAAATAGCCTAGTGCAAGTATTTAAAAGCGCTGTTGTTGAAAGTTCCCACGTTCCGGTTGGCATCATGATGTGCGCCACAACCTGGCAACCACGTGTGCCTTTGAATCCGTGTGCTTTCGCAAACATGCCCATGCAACCTTCATCCGCCATTATAGCAAACAGCTCACCCGCCAAATCACGCCGCCGCAAACACTCGGAATGCAATTTGCAGGCCACCGAGAACATGTGCTGTGAACGACAGCGTATGTCACGCGGTAAAAAAAAAAAAGAAAAGCGACTGTGCACTGGCGCTTCTCTCGCTGTCGCACGGCGTGCACGTAATGCGTACTCGACTGTCAGGAAACGCTGAGCCCAACAGAATGAGTTCGTCAGCAGAAACAATCTCCCCTTCCGAATTTCGTTTTTTTTGTCATGTTAACATTCATTGCTTCTCATACGGTATGTAGGATTTTGAGCTACAATTCTTTTCCCCCGCTGGTTATCGAAATCTGAATAAAATTCACTCAATGTGTTCCTAAAGAAAGAAGATCGCAGTGCCTTTAAGCAGCTACACTGCAAACCCTCGTTCATATTTATCTAGGAGATTGTTTCTGAACTTCTCGGGCACAACTGTCGAAGTATTTGCAATGTGAAATTATGATGAACTCTTGCGAATCCAGTTGTGGGACTGATGTCGGCGCGTGTTTCAAAAGATGCGCTCACATTCGTTGCGGTGGGAGATTATATGCAAGAAATCAATAGACCCTCCCTGGTCAACGAAATGGGGGTAAGCGAAGCTTGTCGTATGTTTTTTCGGTGTTCATCCGAACGAATTGCACTGACGAGTACCACGCTGTGCTCGAACCACAACTGGTCATCTGAATCATCTGACTGCAGCTGGCTCCGAAGTTACGGCTGATAAATAGATAGATTATGGGGTGTTTACGTGCCAAAACCACGACCTGAGTATGAGGCACGCTGTAATGGGGGAATACGTAATAGTTTGTGCCGCCTGGGGCGCTACAACGTAACATGATTCCAAACTGTTTTGATTCCAATTTCTGCTATCAGCCTCCACGATTGGTCAAAACATTTTCGGACCACTCCCAACTTCGCCTGTCTGCAACGCAACGTCACGAAAACCACCATAGCTCCCCATCTGATATAACGTGTACACACTGGTAATGCATTATTAAACCGCACAAAAGAGAAATAATCATTCCTGATTTGACGCCTTTTCACCATTAGCCCTCTGCTATTGGTCCAATTTTTTCTGGCTGCGCCCACTTCGCCTGTCTGTAACGCGACCTCACAAAACCGCGATAACTCACCACGTCAAAGTGACGTGTACGCGAAAAAATGCACTAATATGCCGAACAAAACTGAAAAAATTGTCTGAATAGCCACAGACTGTCCCGTTCGGAAAGGAGTAGAAGATGACGACCCGCCGATCGCTCAGGCCCTCGCACCTGCCGGTGAGCATGTATTTAGTTGCGCATGATAAACCTTTTTGCGTGACAGTAAAACGTCATCGATCCCTTTCGGCATGCATATGACATCGGTCTGCCAACTCTTCCTTACTGAGGATCCGTTTTAGCGGCATTCTTAGCCTTCCGTTGCACGCCGCCGCGATTTTCGACCAGCCACCCCAAGCTAAGTAAGGCGACGCGGACCAATTGGAGAAGCCGGCACCACGCTCTTCATGCGGTTATCTATTTTCACTATGCTGGCTCTGCCCCTTCGAAAGCCTCTCCACTAGAGCGGGCTCCTCGCCTCTTGTCAGCCAATTAGATAAGAAAAGCCGCTGAGTGTAGGCAATTTTATTGGTTTAGAAAGCGAACAAAGGTGACCTCTTATTAACGAGGAGAGTGTGTGATTGGGTTGTTCAGACAACGCTGCGGGTCACCGCCCGAAGCTTGCTTCGGTGGTTCCGTAAATTTGACGTCAGGAGTTTGCAATCATTTTACGTTATAGCGCCCCTGGTGTTCTTTAACGTGAACATATATCTAAGTACAAGGGTGTTTTCGCATTTCGCCCCCATCGAAATGCGGCCGCTGTGGTTGCGACTTGATCCCGAGACCTCGTGCGATCGAGGGGCGCCAACGACCCAGCTGCGGAAGAAGACGACGCTCGAGCCAATGATGATGATGATAATTTTGTGCGTACATGGACGACACCGAAATCTGTGAGGTATAACAAGCTTCGCTTGCAAAATAATTTAGTGCAAGAGTGTATAGTATGCGTTTACAATGGGTTATAATAAATTCGACTGGTGTGTTTTGGTCTCAGATGCAGCAGAGGAGCATTAAAAACGAGCTAGCTTTTCATTGTTGGACGTTATATTTTTTTCGATATTTTTTGTTGTCCCATTTCTGTTATCTGCAACCAAGCCGAACTTTGTGTAGAAACCATACAGCGTTGCGGAAAAGTTCAAATAACCGAATAACTGAAAGCAGTTGACGCCACAGCGTAAAAGATAGAAAGAGAGGGCTTGATGAACCAGAAGTATTTTTGACTAATGCTGGCTATTTGGATTTGTTTGGGATCAATTTTGTCGGTTTTTTTTTTGGTTTTTTTTGTCCTTGTGTGCGACGTTCATTGCCCCCCTGTCCCGCCATTTACAACAACAAATAAAGAAAAGAATACTCGAAACGTATTTCTGATTTATTTGTAGCGTCATTCGTCATTGACAACAGCATTTTGCCCGTCGTGGTAGCCCCGCTGTTCAGAAGGCAAAATTGGCTAATTTATGCTGAATCATAGGGGTAACAGATATTGGAGTCTAACCGCGGCACGTAAGCAATCACTTTCTTCGTTTCAGATGACGCACAGTATGTGCTAATTTGTTACAAGGTAGTAAGGCATAACCTTGTTAGGAATAAGTTATAAGTTATAATAAGTTATAAGTTACCAGACAGTCTTATAACGCTTCGTAGTTATATGGTTGTCCGTTCTTCCAGTTAAAAGCAGGAAGATAAGCGAACTTATGCTCGCACAAATCGGCTATAAGACAATAGAATTTCCCTGTTCAAAGTTGGGTCTACTAGCTGTGGCATCTTCCTAGGATACCATACATACCTAATTATGCAGCAGCTTTCTTAGCGGTAGGCGCTAACAATTGCACCTCTTATATAACTGATGAACCTAAACCTCAGAAAGTCGACTTTCAAAGCAGTGTTTAGTTAAATGCCTTCCTCAACTACCACCATCATCTAGAGGTTTAAATTTGTCTGATTTGCCGGTGTAATCTTCCGTACGCTCTGATTTCTGGGCGCACCTTTGCTTCCGTACAGTGATATAATAGTCCAGCGGCCTTGCTTTGGCATCACTCTCAACTAGTGCTTGCAAATATCTGTTGTACTGGTGATCCGATTTAACCAGAGGGAAGTGAATCTGGTCTTAAAAACTGGTTATCCTGTTATCCCGATTAATTTGAAACAATATTCCGGATATCTGGTTTAAGTAACCGGATATTTGAATATTCGAATAGGAATATGCTGCGTCGCTCAGATATTATAGCAATTTTTGGTTCTATTGCATGTATTCATAGATCAAGTCCAGCAATCTGGGACATCGACTACTGCGGCGAAGCCGACCCTGGGGCGATGCGGTTGGCGTAACTCTATGGGAAGCATTTTTAAAAAATTGATTACTGAGCAATGGCTCATTTTTCGCGATTTGCACTTTAGGCACTAAATCCCGACAACGTTCGCAGGGTATATGTCGAGTGTAATCTAATTCCACTGGATGGATTTTTTTCCTGGGGCACTTTTGTAGACCCATTGAAAATGCATGGGGTGATTTTTAAAATGTAGTTTGCAGCACAGTAAAAACTCATCCGCTAATTGCACTCTAGTGGCACATACTTTAGGTCTCTCTATATATGTAGGTCCAGTTTGGTTTTAATCCGCTGGCTGAATTTTTTTCCTGGGGCGCTTTTGTTTGGCTACTATGCGGCAAAGAATCTCTACAGGGGCAAAATATTCGTTTGCCGTGGAATTGATGGGAAAGAGCTTGCGGACCATGTCAAAAATGGATACGAATGTGCAGCTGTGATGCATATTTGCGCCATGACGTATAAGGAAAGATGATGGTATTAGATTCTGCAAGAAGGAGCGGGCCAAATGGCTTTATGGAGTGCCATCGAAGCGCGAAGCCTGGTTGCGCGCCCCCCTTTTTCTCAAGTTTCGGTGCATGGTAAAGTGTTTCATTTGGTATTTAGAAAGATAAGGTGCTTAGACAGATTTAGTATTAGGCAAATTTTTGACACAAAATGACATCGTCAAATAGAGCACTTGTTACGTGTGTTTACGTGTTACTTGTTAGGTGTTTACTTAATTTGTTACCTGTGTTACGTGTGTTTAGTGCAACGTGCCGACAATGCGAAGGTTTGAATATTATCAGTGTAAAAACAAATTGAAAGGAAAAACGCATGATCTATAGTGGGCGTGACGGAACGAAATAAAGAGGAAAAGATAGTCCCCGTGTTACAGCGAAAATCAGCAGCTTCGTCTCGTTTAATAAACCATCCCGTTTTAGTTTTAAATGCATAAGCATTTCTATGCCTACCAAATGAGAAATTTCTCCGTCCGTCACGTAAGACGAATGCAATGGCTCATAACCACGTAAGGCAGAGGCTACAAGCGCTCAGCGAAGTGAAGCGAATAGCGCATACATTCATTCAGATCACCCATACAATACACAGAACAGCACACGTTTCAACAAAGAACAAGTGCAAAACAAGCATCCGAACCATGAATAAACATTGCATGCTCCCTCAGCAATTGTAGTGGTGGTTTTGTAACAGCTTAGCTGGACATCCAGGTTCATAAGGACCGATAATAGTTCGTAAGGGTCGCATCGTGTTCGATAAGGTTGATAACGACCGATGAGGGTTTATAAGGGTTTATGCTGGTCGAATCAAGTTTCAAACATTGATGATGACACCGGGCAGCGTGGGGATTAGCAAGCGGCAGAATGCTTGTGCATACTTAGGCAACTCCCAGAGGAGTTTCTACGTGATTTCGTTTTTCATTTCGGAAGTATAGCTAAAATCATGCGTGCCTGTTAAGTGTACGCAAATCTCGCACGTTATGCGCGAAGGTAAGGTTGTGAAGGTTTGAGAAAGTGGAGCCGCAACCGCTGAACTACACCGGGTCAATTGTTGTAGGGCCTGCTGTGAGCCACACGATTGCTTAGCTGAGCAAATTGGTAATCTCTTGAGAATACTTCTCGGAGCCCCGTTTGTCGGGAATATTTCCTCTCGTAAGGTGACTCTTACAATGTCCTCGTAGCGCAACAAAACACTGGTCTGACGATCGTTCGGACATGAGTAACCTGATTCCGGGCTGTTAAATGCAGTCGCACCAAATCGTTTGGAAATACGAAGGAAACATACAATGCGTTTGTTTCTCCACAAACTCAGTCGTACTGTGGGGAAACAAGCTTCTAGTTTATGGCAGCGGTATTTCCCGTACACAACTTTTTATTTTTTTATTTTTGTGAAAGCAGTTATATGTACACTCCAGGCGCATTTACGCCGACGTCATCCGTGTCGCCTTCGCTGTCGCCGCGATGTTCCGTGTGAAGTCCGACTGCGATAACATCGCGGCCGGATGCCGTATGTTGCCGGTGCGATGGAAGCGTGCCAGATTCATCTTAGAAGCCTGGTGGCTCAATCTCGAAGGTTATGAAAAAAGTTGCAGTGGCTTAGCTCGGCTATGCCAGGATATAAGTAGCGTTAGAAAAGGTTCAGCTGATTATTCTTAGCTTTCCTGGTTGCCTAGCTTGTCAAGGATTAGCTTGATTGTCATGCTTACTGCTGCTCCAATGACACACACGCGGTATACGTATTATGTGGCACATGTATTCATTCCTCCTACGCTCAACCGCTAATTGCCAGGCAACTACTTCGGGATCCGATGAGTCAAGCTTCTCCGTTCTTCTGCGCTGTTGAGCAGCATTTGCGCTCTCCTTCTCCATGGCTATACCACACTGGCAAACGCCAGTCAGAAGCGCAGCGGCTCCAGCGCAGTGTCAGACGGCGACTGCACAGCGAGCGAGCGCGCGCCGGCGCCAGTGCGTCTACCACGGCTACGACGTCACTCCTCTGGAATGCGCAGACCGGCGACGGTGAGTCGCGCGCGGCGGCGGCGGAGTGCGCGAGAGGTGCCGGCTCCGGTGGCTCCGGTGGTGCGCAAGCCGTGTGACATCACTGATCCTTGCGCATGCGCAGCACGGCTCTTGATGTGCCACGCGAAACGGGCTTGGCTAGGCCAGTGTAGCTAACGCTACAAAACGGCGCACAACAATGCCTCAAACAAGCACGTCTCGCTGTGTATTGTGTGTATTACACGGACAAACAGGTGCACGCAGAACATCAACTCACCACTCTCGGGTTGCACTAAATGCTGAAGAAATTAAACATTCACTGTTAAGATAACCGCGTACTATCGTCAGTCAAAGCAAACAGCAGAGAAAGCTTCGCTTACTCTGCTTACGACACTGAGTCGGATCCACATAATTTTATTGCGATTGCAAATATATGGACACTCCAGGCACATTTCCGCCGTCGTCGTCGACGTGATGTTTCGTATAATGTCCAAGTGCGATAACATCGTGGCTGCGCGCCGTATGGTATGGGTAAAGTGAAAACATGAGAGGGTGAGCAAAGAATGGTTGCTCAGTCTCGCGTGCGCAAGGGAGGAAGGCGGGGAAAAAGCGCTCCGTCTTCCATCGCGCACAAGGCCGCAGTGAAAGTGGGGGACGTTTTACTCCCGTGGCGGCTACGTATGGCGCGGCTGAGCGCGGCCGCGCGGCCCCGATCTAGAAAGCAATCTGCGCTGGGTACAAAGTCTAGGCGGGCCGATGGCTGGGACCCTATAACGTAAAACTATTCCAATCTGTTTTCCTTCTAATCACCTGATGTCCAATTTACGTAACCGCCAACGCAAGCATCGGGCGGTGACTCGCAGCATTGTTTGAGAAGGCTATTGAAACGCTCTCCTATTTTGTAGTAGGTCACATGTTGTTTGCTTTCGAAAGGAATAGCAATGCTTAACTTAACATATATTTCTTACCTGATTGGCTGACCAAGGGCGATGAGCACGCAGAAGTGGAGGGGGTAACGTGGGGCCGGGCTAGCGCAGTGAAAGTAGATAACCTGATGAGCAGAATGTTGCCGGCGTCTGCGTTTGCCCTGCTTCTTCTTACTTACCTTTCGGTGTCTGCTATAAAATTACGTCGGCGTGCAACGGAAACGTAACAATGCAGCTAAAACGAATCTTCAGTGAAGAAAATTTGACATAGCGATGTCGTTTTCGTGCCGAAAGGACTCGACAACCATATAATGTCACGCAAAATTTTTAATATAGGCAAATAAATCCATTCTCCACGGCAGCTCCGACTAGCCAGTGCCAGAGCGATCGGCAGGTACCCACCTTCTATTGATGTCGGAACGGGGCAGTGTCTGGCTATTAAAAAGAAAATTAAGTTTTGATCGGCGTAATAATGCATCTTTAATGCGTACAAGCCACCTTGACGCAGTGATTTTTCACGGTTTTTGGACGTCAGGTGACAAACAGGCGAAGTGGACGCAGCCCGAAAACTTTTGACCAATTGCGGATGGCTGATGGTAAAAAAGGCATAGAATCGAAAAATATTATTTTTCTGTTGTTCGGTCTCACATGCATAATTAGTGTGCACACGTCATATAAGAGTGAGTAGCTCTCGCGATTTTTTTAACAGCGGAGCTGTTTAAACCGAGCGTTAGTCCGTAACCTGCGGACAGAAATTGTGGGCCGATCCTGGCGGTTGTGCAGAAAGGGTCCAAGCGCAATGACACATACCTCTGTGAACTGGCGAAGCTGAGCCTGGTTAAGTCTAGCTAAGCATGGTTGCGACTACTTAAGCTTAGTCTCTCATCGATAGACAATCGATAGTCAACCAGCAGCTAATCGATAAATGATCAATAAATTCCGGAAAATGCTGGGAATGACTTGGTAGCGCTTAGCCTTACTTGGTTAATTTAGTTAGTAAGCGAATGTTTACAGCCGTTTATGCAGCTGATAAAACGACTAACCTTAGTTTGCACAGCTGTCTAATAAATTTCTGTCGCAATCAGTGATTCGCCTGTCGGGCGAAATTGACCTTATTGTTAATATTATTGTAGTTAATATTGTTATTACTTATTACGCTCAAGCCAGGCGCAATACACATACAAGTTTCGAATACAGGCGCAGTTCTGTCTTCTTGCGACTGAGTGCCGATAATTTTTTTCGAGCAAATGGGGCTCAGCGTGTCGTTTACAAAAAGCAGCTTGGTGTATGCCACTGCGGATACGATGGCATAGACATGTTGTAAATCCGGTTTTCTATTGGATGGCGCATATCAGCACGCAGAAAGAAAATTTTGGGTGGTGGGTCGATTCCTTGTTGGAAAAATGGATATATTCTCTCGCGCAAGCCGTTGCTTTAAAAGTGAATCCAAAGTACAAGTGCCCAAAAATGGTGGTATTAGGTAGTGTGCGCTCTTTCCCGTCTCTTGTTGTTTTCATCCTGTTTTGGGCAGCGTCTCAATACATTAACATAAGGTCAATGTCTCGTTCGACGGAAACACCAAAACATTTTTGCAGTAGGTAGAGTCATCTGCATTCGGCGTTATTGGAAGTAGTCCCCTTCCGAGGTGATCAAAAAGCACAGTGCTACTTCATCTTTCTTTTCCTTTTATGAAACGTGCGACATTTAACGGTAGTGCGCGAAGGCGAGTATTACAAGCTTTTGAGCTGTAGTCGTTTTTTATTGAAAGTTGCACCCGTGGTTCCACTCTCGTGCGGCCGAGACGTGGACTGTCAGAGTATGGTCATTTATCGGACAATGCCAGGGCTACTACTTTTGTTTTCTCCCCCAAAAAAAACGCCCCACCCCCCTAGTCGGTCGAATAACAGTCATAACCTTACCACAAACAAGACAAATTGGCTTTGTGCTTTTGAAAGCGTATAGTGACAGTCTATCAACTCTTTGTCTTTGGATCTTAGCACTTGTTTTCTTTCAAGCCCATACTGCCCTAGAAAAAGTCGGCAGAATTTTTTTTCTGGTTACAATAAGCATTCTCAATAGGAAGTTAACATTTTCGACAGTATTCGTCTTCTACCGCAGTGCGACGTGTGTGGCGGCGTTGTGTAGAGATTCAGGAAAAAAAACGGTCAAATACGATATTGAGCAGCTGATTGCTGCACTATCGTTAAATGCTAAACGCTTTTTTGGTGGAATGACATCATTTACACACCCTTACGTTGTCATTTTCTTGGCATATGAAAAATTTGTGCTCTTCAAATGAATGTTCTATGGTGTAAGTGCTGCATTGTTTTGCTTCTTTTATTTAATGTACTAAGCTTGAAAATGCCGCTAGTCAGACATAATAGAGCACAGAGAAGAGGCCCAACTGCACGCGGCATGGTCTTATCCTTACAATAAATTCGCTAACGAGACAGATCATGAATCCAACTACAAAATGATATCTCGCACCAAAGGAATGTGGGAAAAACCACTAGGACACACTCAGTTCGACAATCTTATTGTTAACAGGTGATTCAAGGGGGACGCAAGGCGACAACTGTTGCATATGATGGCGTGCATGCGACTAGACCATCAATAGAACAACATGACTTTAGTGAACCAAGAACGAATATGCAGGCCATGCTGTAAAACTTTATTATAAAAACACATTTTCAGCATTGTTAGTACAACTCAACGCTTGAAGCCTGTGTATATTTGCGGCGGTACGTATATGCTTTATTGCTGCATGGCCCAATTTCGTTATTAGCCTGCGTAACACCGTGACTAAATTTTGCCTCATCGCACGCACATTTAAGCCTTCTTGAAAACAGAACCAGGACGATTCAGTCACTGGAACAGCCTTTCATTTATTTATCACACAGTCCCATATTCGCTCGAGGAGGATTATAGCGGGTAGCATGTATACACGCATTAAAACTTTTTTCAAGGTAACATTATGAGAAGTGATACCCAAACCAAACAAGATCTAAAACAGAGTAACAAAGCACCAGGGGCCGAATTCAGAAAGCTTTTCGATCGTAAGTGCTGCACCACGATTGGCTGACACCTGCTTCTGCGAACAGTTTTAGCGTGAGAACGTTTTTGTGAATCCGGCCCCAGTATGTAGCATACAGTAGTTACCATGAGCCTAAAAGAAAAAGATTTTGAAATTAAAGGCGTGTAAAATTGTTATACATTACCAGGAATTTCGGACATCGCCGAACAGCGCCTCTACTGGCCGCCTCTGAAAACATACGCGTTTTATACGGGAGAGCGTCGTTTTTTTCCAAATAACTAATCATAGAAGCCATGTTTTAAAATATTCCCGTGGAAATAGGCTCTTGGCGCTTAGCCCGAAATAACATGCAAGTGGTACCATTACTTACGGCAGAAAACTCGTTCCGAATTGGGGGCGAAGTTTCAATTATGGGAGTTTATTGAAAAACCAAAATTTTGTAGGCTTTTTTGGCCAGTAAAAAGCAATTTGCGATGAACCTATTGCATTGATTGACGTATTCCTAGGGATTTATCAACTTCAATGATTTATCAACTTCAATGAATCAGCTTTCAGCTAGTTGCAGCAGCAGCTCTTGAAATGGCAAAGAAGTCGTTCCAAAATCGCAGTTTTCATAACCAGGTCGCGGAATTTATTGTGGTACATATATAAACCTAGTTTTCGCCAACAGCAGCGCTTCGAAGCGGTAGCCGAGCGTGTTGAGCGACCACAGATCAAGATCACTGATAACCACGATCGTGAGTTTGCAGGTTCGAAGCCAGCTGTGCCGCGCTTCTTCTTATCACTTTGTCGCTGCTTAGTTTGGCAGTTTTCCACCCGATGGCATATTCCGAAATGCAGGACATTTGGTTACGGTTCTCGTTTAGTTTCTTTCTACTGTACCAACGTCTTCCTAAAAAAATAGCTGGCTGGTTTAGAGAACATGCGAACGTGTTCCCAATCATCTTTGGCACTTTAGGTATATTGTATTTTGGAAAATAAACCCAGGTAACGTGTTTTGAAAGTACATTTCTTTCTTAAGGTGGATATTTATGAAGAAATTACTAAGAAATATTTTGTCTTTTCAGCTACGTCTTGGGAAAGGCGTGTTTTGTGCAACTCTTGTGCGGCTTGAAACGTGCCACAAAAAAAAAATAGCGCCCAGTGTGTGCAATTAAAAGACACAGAAGTAGAAAAGTTGGCTGCAGCCCCAGACGTAGTATTTTTACAAAGGAATACAGTTGAAGCTATTTGACTGAGTGTATTTGCATTATATCAAAGCAGAATTTTTGCGTATACCTGACCTTCAGTGCAAATGAAGGATATACGAATTATTGCTCAAGCGTGTTTGCTTAGTACAAACCAGTACCTCGAAACATAAACATTCTACCCTCAATATGCAGCGCACGTGTCCTATCATTTGAACCATTCCCATATACCTTCATAAAATTTCAGAAATACTAAAAGTCTTCATATCCTTTTACCCTTTTACCACAACTTACGCAGAGGAGTATTGGAAATTATGCGAAAAGACTCTGGGACGTGTTAATGTAGCCTGTCGTGTGAAAATAGAGAACGACTCCAATCACAGACCACACCTTTTTTGAATTATGCCCACAAAGTTGTGCACTGTTTTCGGCTACAATTACCGAAGTTGCCATATAGCATTCTGCTGTTCGGTTCTTGACTAACTCTATTGCTGAATCAGGTCACAGCACCATGATATGATTACTGGTGCAATTCTTTAGTAATTATGTGCGAATATTCTCCTACCCTAAATTTAACATGTTTCAATAATTGAAGAAACATGAGAAAGGACCGTGACGGTTTGCAGAAATGTTCCTTTATTATAATCGTTTATGACCCATATGGGTACGGTCGTTTTGTCATGATCCCGCCAGCGTGCACTGAGCATCATTTATCATTTGTCTACTGCCTATAAATAAAATACAAAAGTGTCATTCCTTGTGTGTGAGTTGCACAATGGCAGCCGAACCTTTCATATGGTCCCACTAAGCCAAACCTTCCCTTTTCTGCCATGGTGCCACAGGACACGTCAATTTCACACTTGATTTTCACCCTTTCAGTTTCCTAGAAAGCATAGGGAGGTACACAAGACGAACAGGCGAAATTTTGAAGTAGTCCTGAGATTTTAGTGAAATTTCATAGGCAATCTTATTATCCTTTATTTGTTTACAAATTTATTACACCTCATTGGTGATAATAATGACACTACATAGTAGTTCAGTTCTTATACTTAATACATCATGTCTGAGATGGCTGTCCTGAAAATTAACCAGGTGTAAGCATTGCATGACGTTGCTTGGAAGGTCATTCATTAAAAAAGTTGTCGCAGTTTCACCTGAAAGGCGAAGCATCAATTGCGATAGCAAATTTGTAGAGAGCTATACGGAGTAATGATAGTAGCTTTATCAACTGTATAAACTTGGACATGCAGCAGCACCGGCAACACGCAGAACTGTTGTCGACGCCGCCGGCGTTTTGCCCGCGTTCGCACAAAATGCGTGCGGCGTTGGTGACTGTTGCCGGAGCCTCTGATATAAATAGGCACTTGGTGCCGCAGCTAAACGTCCCCTCCCTTCCCTCCCCCTCCCCCCCTCCACGCCCTTTCGTGCGTCAGAAGAAGGCGCGTTTGCTCTACATATATGGTGATTGTAAAGGAGGAAAGAGACGCCTACTTCTGCAGCCCTTAAGGGAGTACGGCACAGACCGCTCGTTTGTTCTCCGCCGTGCGTTCACTCCCCGTGAAAGCGCGCGTCCCTCGCGCCTTTTCACTCGCACATACAGCGTTCGGCGGCGCGCGGCGACGATTTCATCTCCATTGACGTCATACGGAACCTCACGGCGACGGCGACGGCGACGCCGACGGCAGAAATCTGCTTTGGAGTGTCCATATAATTGATATCGCAATAAAAATATGTGCGGAATAAAGAAAATACAGATGTTCAATGGCACAGTCACCGTCAAAAGTTTACGCGGCCGAGATTCTGCGAATAAGTTCATTTTCAACGCAGCTACGCCCACAGCCAGTAAAAGTATGCAAAACTTTTGTTTACTCTAGACTAGTATACGCTGTAAATCCGAATGCCACGATTTGTGCCTCAGGTGTAGAAATATATTTTTTCAGCTAGAGGCGTGCGAAAGCTTTGGACGCTGACTATACGTTCTGAAGGCCAGGCTGCTTTTTAGCTTATACGTGATGACAAGCGCCGAGCTCTTGATGATGGAATATTAGAGCGTAGAATTGTAGAACTTGTGCAAGGTCAGGTGACTTCACGACGCAAACCTAGCGATAGAAGCTCAGCATGCTTTTTGTTTATTAACACTGATGATAAATGAATAGTCAGAGTAAATTAATGTTACTGCCCGTTTCTGGACAGACTCGAGTGTAATGCATACGTTCTATATCACTGAAGGTTCCATGCTAATTCGATACGGGGCATTCATATTCTAATTTTGGCCTGTCTTACGCCTACCGAATCTTTAGCAATGAGAAGAGGTAGGCAATTGCTTCTTGGGATGTAGCCGAGGCCATGGTAGATGTGATTAGTAATGCGGTATATGTGAGTAGGCTGACGGGATTACATGAAGTACGCCAACATACCTAGGTTAGGTCACGGTGGAAATTACAGAGCCCTTTATTGTATATATGTGTAAGTCATGTGAGAGTGTCTCTGCTAAAAAGTTATCAGCGTTTCCAAAAGAAAGCGACTACAAGTCCATCTTTCTCGGGCGTTCATTTCACCTAGGGTACCACTGCCTCACTTGTGACCTTTATATTTTTAAATCTGCCCCGATGACGTTAGTTACGTTGCGGAAAAAATAAATACCCTTTCTAAAGAATGAACCATCACAGCTTCCCGACAAAACGCGGTACGTTGGCGCAAGTTGTCATGTGTGATCACGATAAGAACGACCACCCGTCGTTAAAAATGACTTGTCACTTCCCGGTTTTTCTTTTTTTTTTTGTCAAGGACGCGACTAACCCGTAGAAGGGTAATCCCGACTTTGGCATGATGCTTGCGACTTTTCTGGTTCCGGACGAGCGCGTTCTTTGTGTATAATTCAGGCGCCTGGCATCGAAAGGCTTACACCTCTAAACAGCGAAAGGCTTTCACAGTCACTTCGGTAGCTCCACGGAAAACGCGGAAAATCAGTCCACTTTCAGCATAAGCGCTCTGACCCAAGACACATATTTGCGAGAAAGGAGCTGCTATATTACCCATAGCGAGAAATGTATCCACAAATTACACCTCATTATACCGATGTGTTTATGAGCCGCACTCTGGTGCCTGTATTCTGTATAATGAAAAAAAAATATAGTTTGTGCAGTGTCAGTAGCCTAAACGTAAAACAGGAAATTGAAGTCATCACAAAAACTGTCATATATCATAAATTGCAAGAAAAAAACTAAAACTGTACTTCATGATACTCGCAATGCAAACTTTGATGCATGTGATTCATTTCAATGTCCTATCTGTTCCGACCCGCCGTGGTTTCCGAGTGGCTATGGTGTTGGGTTGCTGAGCACGAGGTCGCGGGATCGAATCCCGGCCACGGCGGCCGCATTTCGATGGGGGCGAAATGTGAAAACACCCGTGTACTTAGATTTAGGTGCACGGTAAAGAACCCCAGGTGGTTGAAATTATTCCGGAGTCCCTAACTACAGCGTGCCTGATAATCAGATCGTGGTTTTGGCACGTAAAAGCCGATAATTTAATTAAAATTTTAAAACCTAGATGTTGCTAATCGTAGTGCTTAAGGGGAAATAAACACGCACTCTTAGCGCGCGCAGAAACTTCGCCGGTTTCTAGCGAGGGGAGCTTCCCGCCGTGACGCAGCAGACCCTTTCAAGCATTGACAGTGCAGCATGCTGCCGGCCGAAATATACGGGCGGTGGGGTGAAACTCGGATGTGGCAGGGGCTGCCGTTGCAACGCGAGGATAATTGACTGTATTAATAATAATAATCAATCAATCAATCAATCAATCAATCAATCAATCATTTATTTATCGTGCCCAGGAACAACCGTGAGGTCTGGGTGCTGGCGCACGTATACATAGAAAAAGAAATACAGCAGGGGAGTATCAGTGAAAAAAAACAGTGAATAAAAAATATCAATCTTGAAAAGAAAAGTGTACATACATGTAACCGAAGGCGCAAAATGCATACATAATAAAATGGAGAAGGGAAGTTGAACAATATGGTGAAACTAAGACACAACAACGGAAAGCTGAGAGCAGAACAAAGACAGAGAGTTGTGAAAAATATCAAGGTCATGAAAGTGGGCGTTATAGAGACTCTGTATTCTATGGACGGTTGAGTGTTGGTGGTGACAGGCAGCAACATGGAAAGGTCTGTGTTCTCTGGTGATTTTGCGCGGAATACGAAATGTGATACAACTGAGGAGTTCGGGGCACATGAGGATACCGTGAAGGAGTTTGAAAAGGAAAAGCAGGTCAGCAGGATTACGTCGGCAGCGAAGTAAGGGCAATGGCAATAATCCAACTGTGCTAGAGCAGGGCCCAGAGTCCATGTTTGCAAAGCGGTGATGATATATGCTTAGGAACTTTTTCTGGACCCGATCTATAATGTCACTGTTGGATCTAGAAATGCCATTCCAGACGACCGACGCGTATTCGAGCTGAGGAAGACAGATTGTTGTGTACAACTTGCGGAAC